>NC_029789.2:138340010-138350331 GCF_000816755.2 Arachis ipaensis | reverse complement strand
AATAAAAAATTATCTAATATTAATTAATAAAAAATTAGTTTTCTATTACTATTTTGGTTCCAACATGTGGCCAAATTTTAGTTTAGTTCCTAACATTTTAAACGTCCTATTTCAGTTTCAAAAACTTTCAAATGGTTTAATGTTGTCCCATAGATTGCATTTATTTTTGAGAATAGGACAAGATAAAATAACAGAGACACAAAATTTAGTGTTTTTGTATTCTATTTGATAATAAAATAGAACAAATTATGAAAATTTAATTTATTCTCATTTTTTTAATTCAAAAATTTGAGAAGAAAAATATAATAATAAAAAGTATAATTATAAAAAATGAACAAGAATAATAAAAGAAAAAATAAAAAATAAGTTGTGTTCTTGTTAGTGTCTCTATGTCCTTCCTATCATGGATACAAAATATACTAATTCAATATTTTTAGATATAATATCTCTGTCCATGTCTTATCTGCCAAATACAATTTTAGTATCCTTAAACAAAGGCAGCCATAGTTATTAGTTAGATTTGACATGAATAATGATTTAAAAGCCAATATAATACTTGATTTCAGTATGTAAGTAAAATCGACCTATCAATAATTACTAATATAAAAGTTTTTCTGCTAATTATTTGAGTCAAATTTAACGGTAGAATAATATTAAATTTATTTAATTTTTTTTGAGTTAAAATATGACGTTTGAACGATATAGATTAAATTAAAATTTATCCCAAAAATTAAGACCAAAATAATGCTTTACCCTTAAAATAATAACATGGCATATACTTTTGAAATCAACAGTAGTCAAATATATATTTTAGGGAAAAAGTATTATCAATAGTGGGGCAAAGATATTATTGTACCTTAACATAGTAGTAGTAATTAAGCAAAAAGTTCAAATAGAATTAAGCCTAAACCCAAAATTTCTAAAACAAGGGTCCAATTGAATCATGATCATAATTACCTTCTTACTTTATCCTTTGTCCATTTTCTTCATTTGGACCTAACATGACTTTTTTCTTATTCATAAATATGTGTATATATACAGAGCAAAATTTTTCCACCCTTCATCATCTTCAGCAATGGATTATAGAGAAAAAACAAAGAATATGATGAAACCCTTTGACTTTTTAGAACAAGAACAATTTAATAATTCTTCAGCATATTTTTCATACCCTTATTGTTCTTCCTTCATCCTCTACAATAATCCAAATCACAACATGGAACATAATGCAAGGCCTGAGGGTGAAAAGGGAAATTCCAATTCACTCACACCAATTTGTGATGAACCATACTATGAACAACATTCTTCTTGTTGTGCTAAGTCAGACACAGACTCATGCAGTGGGGGAGGTGCTTATGATGCCGCAGTCGAAGACGAAGACGAAGAAGAAGAAGAAGAAGTGAGTTTGGATGAGTTGTTGCTTGATGGAAAAGCAAAGAAGAAAATTGAAGAATTGGCTGCAATGGTTGGAGTTAGGACTACTGAGCCAGTGGTTGTGCTAACTGAAGTTGTGAGAGTCCTCAAGATCATGAAGAAGATTACTCTTTATTAATTATGTTCTTAATTGAGGTTAAGAATGTTAATTCTTCTCCTTTGGTGAGCTTAATCTTTTTCTTCTTTTATTTATTTTTTACATTTTGAGATGTGACTTGTGTAAGATGTCTACTATTCCTTCTTATGTGTTTATGAAGCTAACACTTTAGAAATAATTATTGAGCTTCATAATTTATTATTATTTTTTTTCTATTGATATATATGTTTCTAGTTTCTACTTTTTCTCATTCAAAACAAATGTTCTTCATCATACGGTGTGATATATTCAATATTTTTCAGACCCTGAAAAGTTTTGATAAATTTTATTCGGCCACCATCTCTCTAGCTCGTCCATGCAATTTTTTGCGTGAACTAGAGGTGTAAAATATTTATATAAAATGACACGACACCTTCGAAAATGTGTTTTGAAGGATTTGTGATTAGTTATAATTCTAATTTTTATATATTATATCAAAGATATTTTAAGATTTTTCGACTTAAGGCTTTAAATGTTTTATAAAAATTGAATTACTTTAAAAACAAGTTCTAAATATGTGATTTTGAAAAAAAGAAAAAGAAAAAGAAGTTCATCATTTTCATTATTGCAATTTAAAAAATATAAAAATACCTTGCATCAAAGTCCTTTTGTATTCTATACATAACTATTTCAATCTAATAAATAATCTAATTGCTTATTGAATCATGCAGTTGTTATCAAAATGCCATAATAAAGTTTAATCCAAGAAATATTTTACTCACACTAAATATGAAATATTTGACAAAAGTTTAACAAAAAGTAAAAAAGTTAAATAAATAATAAAGTTAAATAATCCCATATATTATTAGGCGCATGTATATTAGTATATAGCATCCATCAAATTATTAAAGGTAGAGGATTTTTTTTCTCTCTAGTTTATCAAAAATTTCAAAAATACTTTTGAATTTTATTTTATTTTTATTCTAAAAATTTTTACTTACATAAAATGTGTTTTTAACTGCTAAATTTTCAAGAAGTTTAGGACCAATCGCTTAACAACTAGGAATTAATGCAGAACTTTATGTCTGTCTTAATTGTATTGAAGATTATCCTTGTAAATTTGTTATTGAATTGGTTCTAAAATTCTTAAAAGATTAAGTGTCAGAAGTACATTTGATACAAATCAAAAATTTCTCGAACAAAATTTAAAAATATTTTTAAAATTTTTGACAAACTTTAAGAACAAAAATAATTTTTTAAATTATTAACTTGAATATTATGCGAAAATATCAATTGTGTATTTTATCCTAGCTTCATTCATAGGGACCCAAACAAACAAGTGGTGCCGGAAAATCAGAAGGAACTTTTACCCCGGAACAAATATGCAGGTAGTAAAAATACATGGATTAGTTGGAAAAGAAATCCACACAACTCCCTTTTATAACCTAAATGTGATGCCTTAAACTTTTTTATTTGCACGTCTAAATTTGAACTTAAGAGATACCAACTTAAATCAAAGGATAGTGAAAAATCAATCAGTCTAATTAATAATTGTAGATTAAGTGTATAATTATTATTTCTCTTTCATTTGTTTTCGGCTATTTCCTTTTCTCCCTTCGAGATAACGGTAAGGCAGTGAAAAAGGAAAAACGAAAAAAAATAAAAGCAAAACAAAACAAAAGGATTGAATAAGGGGTTGGATGGTGACAATATTGAACTACACAAGAAAAAGTGCAAAATAATTTAACTTTGGCTAGATAAATGACATACAAGTTTCTACTAATTCTTTCAAAATCTCGACCATTTTTCTTCACAGAAACTAGCCTAAACGAAACCATATGACAAATCTAGCCTCTGCTGCCAAGATTCTGGATCATTGTTTGGTAGAGAAGGAACTTAAACGTGTTTGGAACTTAAAACGTGACAAATCTAAGTAAACGTTTCCACTTGCATTCATTCGTTTCAGAATTTAGATTGGTATTGGTTTGGTTGGTGATCGATTCCTCATATTCCTACCACTGTCAAATGTCATTGATATTCAACAATTGCCATTCAAGAATCAAATTACTCCTCTGTTTCAAGCACAATTTCCATTCACTTCACACCTCAGACTGCATTTCAATACTTGGTATTTTAAAAACACCAATGACATAGCATGTGCTCTGGAATCTGAAATCTTCATGATCTCTGTTCATACCAAACACTAGTTGATCCTGGGGTATCTACTACAGTATTACAAAAGTGCTTGAATAAAAATACCTTCAGATAGTGTACACGTTTATGGCTTCAATATTCACCATGAATGCCTGATATTCTAACAAATTCTGCAGCTCCACAATAATGCAACATATGATGCATATGTCAGCAACGAATGATGGATACTCATCACATTGAAGCGAAGGAACCATGAAACTTACAATTTATCTTCGTTCAAAAACGAAACGTATTCAACTCTCAGTAATGCCCTTAACAAAACTTAATTCTAGACATGAAGTTAACCACCTTCAGATGCACCAATTCTTAGAAAATCTTTTCATCTGGGCAGAGAACTTCCCAGAATCAGCACCTAACTGCATCAGCCAATCATTTAGACTAGCTGAAAATGAAATTTGCAATCTGTTTACAGAGAGAATCATAGCAATTAAATATCCATATCACATCTCAGGCTCGAGAAGTCCCCGAGCACTATGTCAATCCAATCTGTCTAGAGTCATATGTTCTGGTTGATGGTGGCATCACACAAATTCTAGTAGACTGTTATATTTCATCCTTCAGTCATGATTGAGAAAAGAAACCCTGCAAAAGAAAAAATGTGAACCGATAATTGAGCTGTTCATTTGCAATTAATTTTCCACAGGAACTTCAAATAGGCAGCAGTTTATCCTAACCTTGAACTACACAAAATTACAACTCATTCATCCCAAGAATTGTACAATCTAATCTGGCTGAGCGCCATATTTGTTCTACCTACAAGTAAAGAAGTGATTCCTGAGCATCATGGTTGAATTAAGAGCTTGAATGAAATAACTATAAACCACAGGTATTAAAAGCAACATATCTCTGAAACTTCCAACTAGAGGCAATTATTTAAAGTTAACAAGTGACACTTCCTAGACATTTAAGATTTTTCCTAAAATATCTTCTTTAGACCAACATAAAAATTCTAAAACAAGATACAGATCTCAATAACTGAGTGGCCTCATCCCTCAGCAACATAGCAGAACATAATCATATTTTTGGGTGTTAAATAGTTGCCACCAACAACCCCATCAATATGTATTAAGAAACCATAATTTTCAGCGATCTTTCTGCTAAATATTTTTGCTAAGATTATTTTGGATATGCTAGTCAATAACACGAAGTTCAACTTACCATCTTAGGAGGTAGATTATGTGAAGACGAGGATACAGAAGCCAAACACCAATTGATAAAATATTTAAAAGCCCCCCTCCCCTTCTTTTCCCTTTTTTCTAAAGAAATTTTATTTATGGATGCTTCAAAACATGTATATATGCAGTTAAGCTACAAGGTCCTTGTATCTTATACAAATAGATAACATAATCCAGTCAAAATAAATAACAACCAGCAAAAGGCTGAAAGCTGAGATCAAATATAACTCATCAAGAGAGAAACTATGAATTCACCTGCAATTCATAACATTGTCAATCAATGCAAATCACACTGTCACCACTTATCATGGCACCAGGATAATTATCATCAAGTATAAGGGAAAATGAGGCTACATTCACACATTAATTTTACATTAAAAAAACATGAATACACAACATTGCTGTGTGCCAAATTCAAATTTGAAACCTATGTACAGGAAACGTGTGAAGCCTGGTAGTCTGTATATTAAACCAAACAATCGTTTGTAGTCACCTTTGGGAAAAAGCAACACACGATGACCTCAAAAATTGAGCTATGAAATTTATCAACCTTGTAGCACCTTTGCAGTCTTCGTGGAGAGAGTACTTGAAATATTGACTAAAAGCATACAAACGATGCAAGCCATCCACCATTAATTGCAACTTCATGTACGCAGAAGGCACTCTTCAGGACCACTTCCACAGCTGGAAATACAGCAAAATATAAACAATCAAGGATCAAGGATAGGAGTGGTGAATATGGAAAATAGAAAGTAAGACAACAAAAGTAGTATGAACCAGAAAATTACCATATTGGATGTTCATTTGGCAGATGATATGCGATGCAGAGATGAAATCCAGCTACTTGAAGGGCCAACTTTACTGCCTTGCCCAAGGCCAGGGTTAACAGCATCGGAGGACGGAGCAGGCTTCAAGGAGTTCCTTTTTGAGGGACCAGCATGAGAATGGGAAGTAGAGGGTATATTTGCTTCGCCAAAAATCTAGGGGAAAAAATAGAAGAAATTGAATAATTCTAGTTAAACACATTTATCTATTATATAAATTTAAAACAGAGAAATACGTAACCAAAGAACTGTGACTTAATTATTGCACCAAGAGACTTCATCTAAGATGACTTACATTCTTGTCGTTCTTGTCGAGTGGATTTTTAACAGCAGGTGACTTAAACTGAAATTTAACACCAGAGCCAGTGGCATTGCCTGATTTAATGTGCTCTGTAGCATCACCTGAAAAAACCTCAAGATCAGTATAATAGGAAATATACAAGATATTTTTTTATGCAGAAGAACACTAATTTGAGATGCATCAACCTCGATGGTTGTCATCGTCCATTGGTGTTGCACGACTGTTGCTTGCTCCTGGGACCACCTGCAACATGACAAAATATAGTACTGCCAAAAACATATGGGAGAACTCAAAAGTACATGCGTAAAAGCCCAAAAGGAGAAATTACTTACAGATGAGTGAGCCTGGACTCTATTCTTTTGTGCCTGCTGGTACTTTAAAATAGTCCAATCAAACACATAATCAAATTCATACCCTGTGATACACCAGCAAATGAAACAGGAGGAAGTTAAACCTAAGAGCAGAGATGAAAAACATAGACGTGCCAACTTTACTACATTGGGACATGAAGTCTGCACAAGGAAAGACCATATGTGCACAAAAGGCATCTTTTAAAATCATAGATTTTGCAGCAGCTTGAACCATGCTAGTGTTGATTAGTGGACAATAGTAAGCATTAATGTGACGAGAGCATAAAGACCGCATAATCTGTAAGATTCTATCTCATGCAATATTAGGAAGATACATTATTGTTCGGAAACTTGTTTGATTTAAAATTATTCACAAAGGCCAAGAAATAGTCACCTTCCCGAGCAAATTGTTCCCGAAATAGGCGCTTCAAGAATCCATAGTCAGGTCGCTGATCGAAGGTCAGAGAGTGGCAGTAATGGAAGTATGAAGCAAACTCTACAGGATGAGATTTGCAAAGAACCTATAGAAAATAACTAGAAAATAAGAACCATTACAAAGTAGGGGTGGACAGTACACTTCAAAACTTCAACCACTTACCTCAATAGGGGTTGACACTTTCTTCTCACATATTTTGTCATACTTCTGCTTCTTTGTTGCAGCCTTTAGACCTTGCCAAGGAAGGCTAAACACAAATATTTGGTCATTTAGAAGTTAATAAGAAGTTAATACATTGCATTATGCTTCCCTCTAAAGGAAGATGAGGCAAATGCTTGTGTAACAAAAGAAGCAGCAGCAGAAGAAAGTTGTACCTTCCTCTGAGAAAGTAGAGAAGCACATATCCCAATGACTCCAAATCATCCCGCCGACTTTGCTCTAGAAGTAAGATAGAACAGGAAAAAGTTAATTCAGCTTATTTGCAATGAAGCAGTTAAAATAACTTCTGACGTCAGACTTACCAATCCCAAGATGTGTATTGCAACTTGCATAGCGTGCAGTCCCCGTTAAGTTTTTGTTCTCCCTGAATGGGACAGTGAGGGATGAGAAGAGAGATGCAGAAGGAAAGAGATACACACAAAAATATTAAACAATCTTCAAGAAAGCTGCTTAAGAAATTGGTTCGATTCTGACAACGAACTTATAGCCAGATGAGTGACAATTTCGCATCAAACCAAAATTTGAAAAGTAGAAGGGAAAAGAGACTGAACCAAGTCAATGGAAGAATTATAGAAACCTGTAAGGGATGTGGCGATTGGTTGTAGAGTCCCGATATCGTTTTGCAAGCCCAAAATCAATTATGTAAACCTGACAAGTAGAACAATTTCATTATGCATGCATGGTGCCTTAACACTAACAAAGAGCTGAAGAACAAAAGTGCCACTCAATTGCTAAAACCTAAGTAACGCGAAACAGCGTTGCAGCAATAACCGTGTAGCTACCTGGTTTGCTTTCCGACCAAGTCCCATGAGGAAGTTGTCAGGCTTTATATCTCTATGTAGAAAACCTTTGGAATGCACGTATTCTATTCTAGTCATCTGCATCCCAACAAAATTAAGAAAGAGTCAATACCAAACGCGCTCTTAGCATCAGAACACATAACACACAACAAGATTTATAATAGTGATGCACATGACAAAATTTTCAGCAGAACTGTATAGCAGATAAAGAGTGCTAAAACAATTCATCCGTTTCAGCTGGAAAAAAATAAACAAAAATAAAACAGGTAAGTGGTTAATTTTCTGGCAAAGTGGTTACCCTTATAACTAAAAAATAAAATAAAAGAAGTGAAAGCAAAGCAAGGTCACCATTTGATCAGCCAACATCAATACTGTCTTCAATGAGAACTTTCTTCCACAATACACAAAGGGATCCTCAAGACTAGGCCCCAGCAAATCCATCACAAGAACATTATCCTCCCCATCTACACCAGACCATCTTATGCTAGGAATGCCACCTACATATTAAGAAAATAAAATCTCAAAAGTCAAAAATCAATTCTTTTGTTTTTCTTCCTCACTCGGAAAATAGCTTAATATTTCCAAAAAAAAAAAAGAAAAACCATACTTCCTCCTTGGAGAATGTTGTAAAGCTTGGCCTCATAAAGCAATTGAGGATGCTTCGTTTTAGTGTTCTCCTGCAACAACATCAAACCAAATCCCACCAAGAGAAAGTTAAGCAGCATGAAAATACAAAAAATAACAAAACTTTAACAACCAGAATTGCAACAAACAACGATTAGCTCAAAGAAACAACCGTTTAAAAAAAAAACACCATGCGCAACAATCAGATACGCAAACAAAGGTCTAGCAGCTAAAATTATTCAGAAAAATAAAACGATTGAGCTGAGGAATGAAGCGTACGATCTTGACGGCGACGATCTCGAAGGTATCAACATGCGTAGCTGCGGAAACACGAATCGCAATTCAGAAAGACAGAAGATTAAAAACAAAAAATCAGGAGAGTGAGGAATGATGAGAGAGAGACCTAGGTAGATTTCGCCGAAGGAACCGCTTCCGATCTTGCGGCCGAGCTTGTACTTGGAGGCGATGATGCGTTCCATGGTGAATGAATTAAGAACCCTAAAAGAAGGAGTTTGAAAACTATGGGATTGGGAACATCAATTAAAACAGTGCGAAGAACAGGAAGCTAGCCACGACGATAAAACAACTTCGATCTGAGATATGAGTGAGACCCTGGTGGCTGCTGCTCACTGCACAGGGATAGTTTCGTCCTTTCATCTTGTTTCGGGATGGATCAAGTATCATCAATACCCAATGGGCCGGGTCGATTACTTAGCTCTTCAAAATTTTTGTCTGACATTTTTATCTTTAAATAATTAAATTAATAGTCAAAATCGTCCCTGAAAATACATAGATCTTCATTTTCGTCCCCGAAAAATAAATTTAATCAAAATCGTCTTCGAAATATTTAAAATTAATCACATTAGTCCTTCCATCTAGTCTATTTTGTTACTAACAACATTAATTTTGTTGACGTGGCATGTTAGTTTTTTTTTTTTTGTCTTTTTTGTCATGGGCTGTTAAGCCCAATAAACAGAAACAGAATCCTAACTACCCAAAACCCCAACCCATCCGTACCCGTCCCGAAAATTTATCCTCAACTCATCTGAGTAGTTTTGAGCTTCCATTCCCGTCCCGCTACAACACAACCCCCGCAATGGTGGTTCTTCAAGCTTCACGCTGCGCATCGTCTCCAGTAACCACCGCCATCGTCGCCGGATGTTGCAGAGATATCACGTCTTGCCTGAACGTCAACCTCCACCACCTATCAAGAGTCTTAGAGCCCCTGCGCCACAGCTGCTGCCACCGCCGCATCAATGGTATAGTGCTCGCTTTCCACCCCCAATCCAATTCGGTTAGCCGCATCACAAAGCACTACTTGCGGAATGCGGCCGTCGTTGCGCCAAGGAGGACGAATTTGAACTTCCGTCATCGTCATCATCTTCTGAACGATATGCATGTTCGGTCTCCGTCCCTGATTTGAGCTTACTCGGACGTAACCTCTATCCATGGCTCCTTACATCATCTGTTGCTGTCCCTGCTGCTGGTTCTGTTGACGCCACTCAATCCTTGCTCCTCGACGACTCTCGACGTCGCGTCGGATCACTACCCTGAGTTCAGGGGGCGGGTTAATCATCCAGGATTGCTCTAGTGCTCCACCGAGTTCCATGGGTATCTTTCGTGCGCTAATCTATTTCCCTTCCTTGGCGTTCAAGTGAACCCGAACCTGTTATCCTCCTCTGCCAACTGTAGGATGTCCAACAATATTGGATCAATGTCCTCAATCCTGCTCTTCGATTTCAAATTCTACATTAGAGGTAAGCTATCTGACTCAATAAGCACTTTATGTAACCCCAAATTGTTTGCAAGTATCATGGCGTTCCTAATTGTATAGTGCTGCTATGCTAGAGATTGCTCCAATTTTGAATACT
>NC_029789.2:138335877-138339781 GCF_000816755.2 Arachis ipaensis | reverse complement strand
GATGGAAGCTTATGCGAAGGCGCCGATGTAGGTGACGGCGGGAAAAACGACATCGACGAGGAGCCAGCAACTGTTGGAAGTTGGAACTGACATGGAGGCTGAGACGCGTAGAGGAGAAGGAGATTCTGTGATCTCCGGGTCGGGTCTTTGGGTTGGGGCTCCAATTTTCTAATGGTTTGAACCTTGACCAAAAAAAAAAACTCACGTGCCACGTCAGCAAAATTAATGTTGTTAGTGATAGAATAGACGGAGGGACTAACGTGATTAATTTTAAATCTTTCAAGAATGATTTTTATTAATTTTTTTTTTCGGAGACGAAAATGGAGATCGGAGTATCTTTTAGAGACGATTTTGACTATTAACTCTTAAATAATTTGTTAAGAATAAAGTGACAAATAAATTTCTAAAAATTTATATTTCATACAAATTAGTTCTTAAAAAAATATCAATAAGTCCTTTAAGATAACAAACGTATGTTAGTTTAAATTAAGATCTTCTACCTTAATAATAAGAGTTAATTTAAAGGTAATATATCTATATCTACTATTAAAGACGTTATTGGTATTTTTTTAAAAAACTAATCTATTTAAAGTGTAAATTCTCAAGAATTTATTTGTCACCTTACATATATTTTAAACAATTATTTTGTTAAGAGATATAAAAACTGACCACATTCAGTTCAAGGTAAAAACCAGTTAATAGTGAACCGATTAAAATATCAAAAAAATGGGTCAAACAATTTGTTAACTTATTAACTTGGTTTATTTTTTAGTGGTTAATCGATTTAAAATAATAAATTATAAAAAATTATATATTTTATTTTATACATAAATATATTATTTTATTATATTCAATTCAATTTCGATCGAATTCTTATTTAATACATCTAACTCTATCAATTCAATAAAAATTTAGAATTCAAAATCTTTAAATTTTTTTGTTGTTTGGTATTTTCTATCCCGACATATTAAGAATTAATCAGTTACAAATCTGAATTTTATTTAAAGGTCTGTCGCTAGTCAAAGATTATTACATGTACAAAGAAGCAGAATTCAAATCGGCTTAAGTAATCGATTAATCCAACCAAAATTAGTTAATAAACTTTGAAATTTATACCAACTTTCTTCAGCTCGTCATCACCGGTATCCTACCCCACTCGTGTCCATGCAATGGCTCGCTTCCAACTACCTCCACCTGCGACCAATCATCCACAACCAGCCCCCCCACCATTAATACTCTCATCATAAATCAGCTTCCTCCTCCCCTTCGCCTTGGCTTTTTGATTGCATCACTTTTTCATTTATACCATGGTTAAATATTATTTTAATTTACAAATGTTAAATGAGTTTTTTTTTTTAAATTAAATTTGATGAATATTAGTTTGCAATATTTTAGAAGTCACTCGAATTCAAATTGATAAAATTTGGTTCGGATTTAATTACATTCAAAATATATAAGCAAAATGATTCAATCAAATGTAATATAGTTTGAATTTGATGAATTTCTTTACTCAAAATTGATATAAATTAAATCAATTGAGAATAAGGCATGGCCATTTTCTCCACGTAACCTTTATTTATTATCTTACTATTACTTTTCATATATAGCCTAAAATTCAAGACACAAATAAACAAAATTTACAAGAATTGAAATATATGTAGCTATAAAATTATAATTTATATGATATATTATGTCTAATTTTTCTCCATTGGCAATGATAAAATTGTCTTCTTTGTCATCTTCCTAAACACAACATTTAAGGTGTTAACATCGTTGTATGTTTTTTTTTCTCCCCAAGAAAAATCCAAGGTTCTTTGTTAGATCTAGAAATTTGTACAATAATTAATGTTATTTCCTTGCACGCCATCTATTTTTTGTCTGCTTGCTCTAGTTTATGGGTGTGTTTGGTTATGCTTAAAAGAAATTCACATATTTGTATAAGTTTATAAAATAACCAACATTAAAAAAAATTCCAAGTATTTTTTTAGAAAAGAAAAATCAAATTACAAAAGCGATTTCGAATAATTAGAACGAAACGAGTACCCTAATTAATTTGTCTACACATTTTCCTCTATTTCATTTTCAAGTCATCTTAAGCTTGGTTAGATTGTGTATGAAATTGACTCATGAGAATAATAACGCATCATGTTGAATGTTTACATGGTTTTATTGGATTAATTGAATTCCATAATATGTTTGGAGACTGGTAAACAAATCTTATATAATCAAAATTTCAATACATCTTTAAATGCATTTTATCCTAAATGGTGTGTTTAAAATTGAAGCCTGAAGCAGGTGCTAAATTCTGGTCCTACTTGATGAAATTGGAATGAAGCATACTCCTAAACCTTGATTTTGTTATTACATGCATGTTTCTGAATTTAATGAGCACTTATAGAAACATTTATAGACATTCATTAAGTGTTGTTTGGCTTTTTTAAGTGGAAAAAGTTTTTTCTTTAAAGAGAATTTTTTTTTATTATATTTTAAATAAGTTTATATATATATTTAAAAACAATTATTTGTCTTTTTTAGAAACCAACAATAACTTACTTTAAAAAATAAAAATAAAAGAAGTTTTAATTATTTTTTACCAAAAATATCATTTACTATTATCAATAAATACATTTATATCTTTTTTTTTTGTCTCTTTAATCATAATTTTTTCTCCAAATTCTATTTTTTCCATATTTTTACTTAATATATTCCCTTCGAATCCTAATATTCGATAATAATTATTCAATCCTAATTTTTCTCGACATATATACTTATATATTTTTTTCAAATACTAATTTTCGATAATCATTATTCAAAAGATGAAAGATATTTCACACTTGTAAATTATACATTTAGAGTGACTTATAGTAATAAAGAATAAGAGATTTTAACATACAATATATGGGTACAATAAGAAAGGAAATAAAGTTGAAAATAACCG
Source organism: Arachis ipaensis (assembly GCF_000816755.2). Lineage (NCBI taxonomy): Eukaryota > Viridiplantae > Streptophyta > Magnoliopsida > Fabales > Fabaceae > Arachis > Arachis ipaensis. Next base: position 138,336,843 of record NC_029789.2, on the reverse strand, counting down.
AAAAATTACAATGCACAAGGCAGTATTATTCAGTTCATGAACAATAATTAAATCACAAAGTCTGAACTCTGAATCCCATAAACAAATTAAAAATATTGAGACAAAAGACAAAACAAACTCCCGCATGAATAGATTCTGTCTTATGAAAATTCACATGACATATGACATATGACTTAGTATTGACGATGTCTTCGTATGAAAATTACATTATAAATTATTAGATAAATTGATATATTTAACTGAATTATCTAACCATTTATAATATAATATTCATATAAAAACATCATCGTTAAAGTACTTACGGTTAATTTAACACTTAGAACTGTGTCTTGAAACATTCAGGAGGCACTTGACCATTGAATCTCTTGGTATCTTTGCAGTAATCATAGATCATGTAATTGTTTCTAACCCAATTTAACTGACCCATCTGTGCATAGCTTAATTGCTTGTAAATGGGTGAAGTCCACCAATTAGAAGGGACATTAGAGGCACAATTGTTTATGCTAATTGGTCCATTCCATTTGCAAGCCCTTGCTCTGAAACGGTTCAACCTTGCAATGAATGGTGCATTGGTCCAATTAGTCTTCACCAAACCACCCCTTGTGGCCCAATCATCTGCATTCCATAGGCTTGTGTATACTTTCATTCCTTGCTTGTTTGGGTATGCTATGCCCTCCTCTTCATAGTTCATAAAAACTCTAATCGGTATGCTATCAATATACCACCTAGTTTTTTTAAGAAAAAAGAAAAAAAATAATTAAACACTTTTACATGTTTCAATTATGGTTATGAAAATTAGGTCAAACTAATTGATTCAACCGATTAACTGAAAATTGGTTAGGTAGATTGATTAATTTCAATTCAAAAAACTTATTGCAAGTAAGGTAAAAAATTGACGAATTCGTTAAATTGAATTGATTTTAATACGACGACAGGTTCAAAAAAATAATTTTAAAAGAAAAATAT
>NC_029789.2:138334691-138335853 GCF_000816755.2 Arachis ipaensis | reverse complement strand
AATCTTAATAATTAGAAAAAAAAATAGAGAATGCAAGATTTTTTGAAAAATGACGTGCTATTGAATGAATCAAACAAATTAAAAAGTTTTGGACCTTTTTTATAATTTTATCAAAAAGTATTGTTAAACTGATTAACAAATTATCCTTTTAAATCTGAATCTTCAATATATATAACAAATAAAAAGTTAACATTTTGTTTAACCAACAAAAAGTATAATACTCCTTACTTAATAAATATGCCAAAATTTTAATTGAATATCTAATTTTTACAGTTCAATATAATTAGTCTTGTTTGGTGAAAACTCAAATATAGCATGTGAAGTTAATGACTAAGAGTCGTTAGATGAAAATTTAGTCAAATCAGTCAAATTATTTGACGATTTTCAACTATTAACTTCACGTAAAATTGACTGTGAATGAGCTTTTACCACCCATTTTCATGACTTAATTCTCTGCTTTGTTCATCCAAAAAGTGTGGTAAATGAAATTGATAAACTTACACAACTTGAGTGGGGTTCCAATGAATGGTGTAATTGTGAAAATCAGCGGTAGGGTCAAACCAAAGGTAAAATTGTTGCTCTTTGCTTCCATTTCCTTGTGTATATATGTTTGTGTGGACAATATATGGTTGTCCTGAAATGTTGCCTAAGAACTCAAAGTCTATCTCATCATGTTGACTTCCTGTTGAGGATAGCTTTACCCATTCCAACAATTAAAAAAATAAAAGAAAATAAAATTATTAGTGACAGATAAAACGGAACAAAATCAATAATTGTGTATCCAATGAACTACTTACATAATAGGCTGTAACAGTTCCTGCAGAATTATTAGGTACCAGTTTGATTTTCGATTCTATACTTCCAAATAAGAATGGTATCTTTGTTTGAGCAGCAGAGCCTGAAATTAAAACTCAACCCATGTTTTCACTTCGTTAATTACAATTTTTCTCAATATTAATTTTCAAGAGAAATGATTTAGAATTTTAAATTATTTTAATAGATTTTTAAATAAAATTTTTAAAATATTTTCTCTTAATTGTTTTTCTCTTTTTTTTTTTCTTTTAAAATAGCAAAATTCTGGAAATTAAATCGGTAATGGAATTAGTAAAAATGAGAGGATCACATGTTTAAAGGTTTAAATAAGTGATTAAACCGACGAGTA
>NC_029789.2:138333726-138334594 GCF_000816755.2 Arachis ipaensis | reverse complement strand
CAATAAAACAAATAATTACTCTTTTTTTTTTTTTTACCAAAGATATGAAACTCGAACTTGCAATCTTTTAATTGAGTATGGAGAGACTATGCCATTTGAGCTATTACTCATTGGCAACAAATAATTACTCTTGATATCGTTTACAGTATATTTTTTATCCTCAAACACTACATTATTCCTATGTAACCAAATAGAATAATTAACTTATTAATTAGCAAAGAAATATATATAGAATTATTAGAAATAACAATACAAAAGAATTGGGTGCATGAGAAGCATATATAGTAGATTATTGTATATACCTGAAGTTTGATCTAACACAAGCTGAAGATCTTCACCCTGAATTGAAGCATGTTGGGTACCCCATGTGAGATACATGCTTTTGCCAAAGTTTGCATCCACTATGATAATCCCTCGTGCCATGAAAAATATGAACAACAAAGCCAAAACCATTTTTTCAGATGCTGCTGCCATATGTATGTGTTTGATGTATGTTTTATATGGAGTTGAAAATTTGGTCGTTTATTTGTCTTTTGGTTCCATCTAGATCACTTTATATATATAGCATACTGCTATAGTGCTATGTATTATATATTATAAAGATGAAAGATGAATTAAAAATAATTTAATTGGTTAGTTTCCATCCGACTATATTATTTACCTTTATTTTCATAATAGTGACGTTTGACATTCTAATTAAATTATTGTTATAATGTGACTGTGTGAGAGCACGCAGCCTAGTAATTAATAAAGAATAATTATGTAATGTATACACTAAAAAACAGTCATTGGTATACAATATATATTGAATATAAAAATATTAAATTAAGTTAAACAACACATGTCTTCATACATATATATATAACAA
>NC_029789.2:138331469-138333478 GCF_000816755.2 Arachis ipaensis | reverse complement strand
TGTCAGATATCATTAGCTTCACATATCATCAATTCAATAAGCAGGTACTTTTTTGAAAAGTAAATTTTGAATATCTAGCTTTTTGTACATGATAATATATATTGAGATTTACTTTAGGAGATTACTATCCAAAGAGAGTTAGGTTTTTAATTTTGGTCCAAATAAAAATATGTAGATTGGTAATATTATATGATTTGCATGGAAAAAAGTTGGTGTGTGAAGCTGGAGAGAAGAACGCGGTGAGAGAATAAGAGAATGTCGTGCATAGGACTATAGAGTTCAATAGCTAGTTACAGCTTCTAGTGTTGAGTCTTGAGAGTGATTTTCAATTCGATCACTAATTCACTTATTCAATTGTCTATGAAGGAATAAATTAAGTTGAAGGGTGTGTACTTAAATAAATATGGGACGTGCACGCCACATTGACCAACAGAGAACATGACATATATGAAGAAAGTGAAAACCTTTTTCCTCCTTTCTTAAACGCTGGTCATGATTTATTCATACATGGAATATCACCGTCGCCCCACACCGTGACCTGGGGAGTCGTCGGTCAACACTGCTTTCAGCCGTGTCACCACCGCCGTTGAAAGCTAATGCTATTGTTGTTAGGGTGTTCTTAAATGGGATTATATCCATGAATCCGTCGTATTTATCTGTATTCGATTTATAATTTGCGAATATGATCCAATTGAATTCAATTACATTCTAATAAAATTGTATTGCGAATATCACATTTATATCTATATAAGATCCAATCCGTATATGTGGAGATTGGCGGCACCAAATAATAAATAAATAAATAATATATATATTGAATTTATATTTTATTTCAATTAAATAATAATAATTATACATATACATTGCATTATTTTTTTATTTTAAAAAAACTAGTTTCATAATATTTTAGAAGTGTGAGCATGTCAAAAAGAATGAAAAAGAGATTTTATTAGAGTGAAAAAAATTTTATTAAATGAACTAAAAAAATTATTGATTTTTTATAAAAATAATTTTTTTATATATTCGATATCCGATATCAGATTCGATCTGCAAATATATAATTTTAATTAGATCTAAGTATAAAAAGTGTAAATTGAATTGAGATTTTGACTATATTTTATTCGATCTACGAATACCCCTAATTATTCTCATGTACAATTCTGGGATAATGATGGAATTTCTAAACAACCATTAACTATAATCCAAAAAGAATCAGATTCTGTAATACAGAAAAAGAATGAAATGAAAGGAATATTTTATCGAAATAATTATATTTGCTTTCGAAAGATATGTTTTTTGGTTGTGATTTTTTTGGTAGGTTTAGTGCGTTTGGCTATCATTTGTTGCAAGGCAATGGTCGTGTCCAAGGACGTTGAAAGAACATTTTCTTAGTTAGATTGAGATATTTATTAGTAAGGAGATAGGTAAGAGATGGATGGTATACTTTTGTGCGATTATTTGGAACATATGACTAAAAAGGAATAGAAGGATTTTTCAACCTAAAAAAAAAGAGGTCAACGAGATTATCCATATGTTCTTTACAAATTATAAGGAGTAGCTATGGGTAGATTTTTTTGTTGTTGATAATAATATTGGAGATCACAAGCGATAAAGTTAACGTTGTATGTGCTGGCTAGTTTTTCTTTTTCTTTATAGTTTATGTTGATTCTTTTGTTGTTTTCTTATGCTCAACACTAGCTGCTTTTTTTCAAAAAAACATCTAGACAAATAGAAGTAGGTTAACGGACAATATTAATATATAGAGTTTTTTAAAAATAAAACACACGGGTCGGAGGCTCAAACACTAAATAAAATTGGGTGCCCAGTTCCAAAAATAAGAGAGAGAGAGAAAAGGGCCAATGGAATCATATACAAAAGATCAAAGAAGAAATCCAAATGCCCAATCTCTTATTTGAACCCAATTTCACCAACAAAAAAAAAAATTAAAGGCTAATAATAACTAATTTTAATTGATTGATTCATTCACTTAAATAAGTATCAGTGATTTA
>NC_029789.2:138306948-138330170 GCF_000816755.2 Arachis ipaensis | reverse complement strand
ACTAATTAAACTAATTAAATTTACTCTTTTAACCCTATTAATTCACATTGTTTACATATTGTTCAAAAATGTTATTGGTTACCTATACTTTTCCTAATAATAATAATAAAAATAAAAAAAGGGATTGGAAAATTTTTATGCTAGGGAGAATTTATCTTGAACAACATGAACAACTACCAATCAAATAAAAATATACTACACCCTAATTTAATGCTACTAATTAAATTTACTCTTTTAACCCTATTAATTCACATTGTTTACATATTGTTCAAAAATGTTATTGGTTACCTATACTTTTCCTAATAATAATAATAAAAATAAAAAAAGGGATTGGAAAATTTTTATGAATAGTATTCTAGGGAGAAATGATACCACTATCCTTTCTTAATCATTAACATAATTATTTACATTATTTCAAGTAACACTAATTAATATGAACTAGTTCCTCCTATGCGTTGCAACTCTCTTCTACAAGAAGTTGGACGAATTGAACTAAAATAACAAAGCATGTAATTAATTTACATTTATATACATTACTATTTTCCATCATTTTCTTTCTTTACATACAAAAAATGAGGAATTTCAATACAAAAACTAGAACATAACTATCCACAAAATACCAATAGCTTCCAAGAAATAGATAGATCTATCGATCTATATATCCTATTTCTGAATGTGTACCCACATTCCTTTGCTAGGTACCCCACGGTGGACAACAAATAGCAAGTAATATCCCGGAGGAGCAACCTCACCGGCCGGCGGCGCCGCCGATGTTAACCTAAAAACCCCTTTAATAAAATCTTTAACAAAACCTTCATTTTTGAGAACCAAAAGCCTTTGGCTCATAGCCACTCCATGAGTTGTAAAAGGAGGGAAATACATGGTAACCTTGATATCATTCTTTGTCAAACGATGAAATCCTGTCTTCACTGAAAATTGTGTCTCAAAGTTAACCCCATACTTCAAATCCTTGGTGGAAGTTTCTTCAATGATTTGAGGTCGAAACTTGTCTAGCTTAGGGTCAAGATAAGGAGGAGAGAATCCTTCAACCCTAGTCTCAGTTGGGAACTTATCTTGATCTTTGTAAGTGTCATGAGTGTTGCTACCAGCAACCCAAATCTTGCCATTAGGAATCACTGCGGAGGTTGAATGGTACATTCTGGCAATGGTGGTAGGGTTCATAACCTTAAATCTGGTTCCTTTGGCCTTTTGAGGACTATACAAGACCGGAGTCAAATTGGGTTGGTCTGCATCCCACCATGCAGACGTACCCCTTTGCGCACCATTGATGAACATGATTTGTCCATTGGGGAGTATTAGGGCATCCCCCATGGTCCTCCCTGAAGGCATTTGTTCTGAGTCCCAGCTAGGGTTAGGGTCTGTGATCACCATCCTATTGCAATCTCGAAGAGCCGAAAGAAAAGTTTTTCTAGTTTCAGCTAAGAAAAATGCATTGGGGTGGTTGCCGCCGCATACGATGACTTCGGCGGAGACATTATTATTGTTGAGGTTTATGGGGAGAAGGGCGGACACGCCGGAGGCCGGGTAGTTTCTGGAGCCGCCGGGGAGGACGGGGAAGGTGCGGACAACCTTGTTGTTGGTGGGATTGAGAAGGAGAGAGCGATTGTTGGAGAAAAGGAAGAGATTTCCATCGGGAATAAGGTGGACAAAAGGATAGAGATTGTTTTCATCAAGGTCAGAGGTTTCATAGAGGAATGGGAAGAAGTAGGGTTTATCGGTAATTTGACCTTCTACTTTTGGGAGGAACTCATAACTAAAAGATCTGCGACCTCCTATCACTATGAAATCACCATTCGGAAGAATTGTTTGAGTTCCATACCTAATAACATAACCAATATATTCAGCAAAGCTAAAGAGAGTCCAAACTTCTACTCAATAACTTGAAAAATTAATTAGTGTTAGTTTAATTCAAATATATATGGGATAATCCTTCACATGAAATTAAATGAGTACATGTGACTAATGTGCACTTTAGTAGTGTAGAAATAGCGTAGGGTACATACCATCTATCTTCTTTCAAAGCTTCATTATGTTCCCTCCAATCACAGTCTTTTTGGCAGTTAGGTCCACCATAGTATCTGATGGTTCTTGATCCATCTCTGAAACCGCCAGAGCTTATTAGGGTTCCATCAGGTGCAAGCCCTCCACATGAACACCATGGATCTGCCGTTACCTTCATAATCATTTCAAAGATTCTTGTAAAACACAGCCTAACAATAAGTTATATTTAATGGGTTTTTATAAGGAAAATTCTAATTTATTTTTATTAAAAAAACAAAAATATTATTCGTACACTAAAATTAGCCACTAATTTATTTGTATATAAATACATGTGATTTAATTTATTTTCAATATGTATTTATATTCTAACATATATATTTTATATTGGTGACTGACTTTAGTAATTTATTATTTTAGTGTACACATAACATAACCGTTAAAAAAAATAACTTCTAAATTCTTAATAAGTTCTCTACAAAATCTTTTTGTAGATGTGTTTAAATTGTGAGTTATTGAACTTATCATCGTCCATAAATTTTCTAATTATTTTTTATGCCATTAAAATTAACTTTTTATATAATTATTACTTATTTTTTGTTGGTCATACTTATATATAACTTTTAAGAACTTATAAATAAAAAAAGCAAGTATAATTATGAATATTCTTAAAACATTTATGGCATAGAAATACATAGGAATTGTTCTTGAAAAGAAGAGACAAATTAAAGAACCTTGAGTGGCCTAGCTTGATTTGTGTCAAGATCATATTCCATAGAATGAGCAAAGCAATCTTGTTTCATTTGTTTGGTGAATTCATCCATGAATGGAACACAAGGCACCCCCGGTGGATATTGGATCCTAGAGATGCGATAAATGGTGGCATCATACACAATAATCTTGTTTGTTGGCATCAAATTGATTTGCATTGCTGAAACACCCGAGTTTGGTGAAAGCAATTCCCATGCCCCATTGAAATCTGTCTCAAAATCACCCTTTGCAATTTCCTCATCAATAGTGGTATCACCACCATCATTTGTAGGGTTATTATTGTCATTATGATCATTTATAGGGTTAGTAGGGTCATTTATTGGGAAGGGTACTGGAAACCTTGGATCGGGATAAATGGGTTTGAACCTTGACTTGCGATGGTGTTTGTGGTGTTTGTTAAGTATGTTGCTATCTACGGCAACAAGGAAGAATAAAAAGAGAGTAAGAATCAAAAGAACTTTGTACAAATAATTTGCCATTGTTAATTTGTGGGATATGGGTTTGGTGTGTTTTTTGTTCTTGCTACTTTAATTTAATTTTTGATGGGGATTTTTACTCTTTTTTGGGGGGTAGGGGGGGAGGGGTGATGGTTTTTGATGTATGTGTGTAGTTTTTGTTTAGTTGCTTTTAGGTTATGGTTGTGTAAACCATTGATATGTTAAAGGAATTTTTTTGGCCAAAATAGCAAATGATTTAAAACCCAATGTTTATTAGTAACTAGGTTTTGTAACCATTTCTTTTTTAACATCAGGTGTTTGTGGCAGATGAATAAGCATGCACATTATTTGACAAGCCTCTTGTAATGCAAAACATGCTGGGCTTTGGGACCCTCCCTTAGCTTGTTTTTTTTCTTTTTTTTTTTGTGTGTGAAATTAAATGGTTCTTAATTAGTGGTATTATTACTATTAGGAAAAGTCTAGGGCCAGCAACTTCATTAAATTCTGGCCAGCATATAACCAATAAAAAAAAGTGAGTGATTTGATGAAATCTCAGTACACCATTAAAATCATCATTGATAGTTGTTTGATGGCTATAAATCACAAAAGTTGCTGGCCCCTAGCACTCCTTGTACAACTCAAAAAATCATGTTTACTGACTATTTATTTTGATTTTAGTGATAATAAAAATAACTGCTAATATATTTAGTACCAATTTAACATTAACTTTCTTATACTTTGTTGCTAAAAAATTTTAGTGGCAATTATATAATTATCGATAAAAACTTTTTTAATGGTCGCAAATATATTATTCTCATAATTCACAAAATATTTCATCTATTGTGATTGTAATTTTTATATTGGCCGATGAATTAAGGACTTGATTGAAAAGTTATGCTAATAGAAATTTGATTACAAACTTTTAAATTATATATCTAATTAAAAATTGAATGGAATTTTAACGACCTACAAAATAATTAAACTATTTTTTAAAGTAGTTTCCTATCTTCAATTTAAAAGAATTACCCTAACATGTCCAATATAAAATACCATCTGTTTTTATAAAAAAAATGTTTGATTAATCTGAAAATGCATCCATAATTCCATACGCACTGTAACTGTTGCATATTGGACGAATACTTTAATTAATTTGAAGGAAAACATCGTGAGAATCAAATCAAACAGTATGGTTTTTGTTTAGAAGCAAATGTTACCAACCAAATAGACGTATCTTTTTGAATCACAACTTTTTCATACTTTGTTCATATCTTTTTCTTAGACTTTGTCTTTTTCCAAGTGACAACTATTTCAGTGTTTTGTTTGAGTAATGTGGACACCATAACCGGATTATATTCCTTAAATTAATTAATAAATAAACTCTTAGTGGAACTTATTATGATTTAATGTTGATTGACTCACTTATGTTTAATTTGCTATTATTTCTACCTTTATATGATCAAGGAATAGGGTAATATTATATATGTACCAACCAGGATCGACAATTTTGCATCGATCACTACTTGTCTCAATTTATTAAAAAAATTACACTTTGATTACCTTTGTGGTGAACATTATTTTATTAAAGAAAGCGTGTTTAATTAATAATGCTTCAAAACTATAGTACACAAGAACGTAATCTATGTACGTTTGTCTGTATAGTACATTATTTAGCTAGACAAAAAAAATTAGTCAAAACAGTCCAAATTTATTTCATTTAATATTTATTAATTGTTTATCAATTCAATTAATAGTAGTACAATTTGCCATTGAATCAAACTAATATCATCACTGTTAAGAGTATTGAAGCAGAGCATGGTATGAATGAATATAAGAGAATGAATTGTATTGAAAATCATAGATAGATCAGTTTCTTACAAAAGCCTTAGGTAGTGTCAACAGGAAAAGGAAACTAAAGATGATGTTAGAGGTTACAAACTTGCAATACAGCAAGTTCTATTCTATTTTTTATTTATAGTTATTCTGTTTTCAGTTAGTTAACCATGTTGATTCAGTAGAAGTTTCTAAGCAGTTTTTAAATAGCTATTAGTTTTCAGTTATCAAGTTAGTTGGTTGTTAGCTAGAATCAGGTGCTAGAAGGTTTCAGTTAATTTTGTTTTAGATCAATGCCAACCCTTACATTATCAATTCTGCTTTTACCTTTTTCTTCTTTCTTCTCTCTATTCTCTTCTATATCTTTCTTCTTCTAAATTCATTTTCTGAGGCCTGATACCTTTCATGGTATCAGAGCCTTCGTTTCACAGCTTCCGTACGTCACAAGTTAGAGAGTAGCTCAACAGCAATGACTCAAGGATTCATAGCAACACCGATCTCAATGAAACTGGATGAGGACAATTTCTTGCAATGAAAGGATCTAGCAATTTCAACAATAGAAGAAAATGATATGCTAAGCCACGTTACAGGAAGAGGAATTCCTCAATAGTATGTAGTTTCGGAGAATGGAACAGATACAGTAGTGAATCCAGAATATCAACAATGGAAAAGGCAAGATGCATGTGCTTCTCAAATCATGGCTGTTGGCCTCAATAAGTAAACCTTTCACTACAAGAATGGTAGGCTGCATGTATACACATCAAGTGTGAAAAATGTTGGAGGATCATTTCTCTTCGTAAATCAAAGCAAAGGTGATGCAATTAAAGAATAAGTTCAGCACTATCCAAATTGGAAGATCTGTAATCGAGTATGTACTGATGATTAAAGGCACAATCAATGCATTGGCCTCTGTAGGAGAATTGATGAAGGAAAGTGATCATGTTAATGTGATCTTGCATGGTTTAACTGAAGAATATTTCTCAGCGTACACGTCTATACTTGCAATATCAGAGAGCATAACTGTTGTTGAATTAGAAGCATTGTTGCTGGCTCATGAAAGCATGCTTGCAAAATTCAGAAAACCTGAAACGTTTATGCAAGCAAACATAGCACAGTTTAGGAACTACAATAAGAATCATCAAGCAAGAAGAGGCTTCAGAGGTGGATTTAGAGGAAGAGGATGCAGAATGTTCAGAGGCGGTAGAAATTTTTCGGGTGAAGAAAGATTGATGCAAGAACCAACAAATGAGGGACAATTCACAAATGATGGACAGTTCACAAGTGGAAGAGAATAGTACAGCAGAGGAGGTAGAATGTACAATGCAAGAGGATATGAGAATGACAAACCACAATGTCAACTGTGCAACAAAATTGGACACACTGTAAGAACCTGTTGGTACAGATATAGTGAAGATCAATATGAAGAAGATTATGGCCAGAAGGGAAGTCTACAATAACAGTAGCAACAACCAAGTTTCTCAACCTGAAGCGAATTTCTGCAATATGCTGGCAGCACTAGCAACAGTGCAAGATCCCAGCAAGTATCCTGATTCATGAGCTACGCATCACATGACACATGATGAGCAGAATCTAATGGAGAAAGAAGAATACTGTGGAAAGGAGCAGGTTGTAATCGGCAATGGAACAGGTTTGCAAATCTCTTTTGTTGGAAATTCATGCTTCAAGACTGATTTGAGCTCTAGATTGTTATATATGAGAAAATTGTTGTGTGTGCCTGAAATCACAAAGAACTTGATGATTGTGCATCAATTATGCTGTGACAACTAAATTTTCTTTGAATTCCATGATGATAGGTATTGTATAAAGACTAAAGATACAAGGGAGATTGTGCTTCAAGAAACTGTAGATAAAAGTCTCTATAAGTTTGCTAATCTTCACAATCTACAAACACCAACTGCTTATGTCTCTTCAGTAAGAAATAAGGATGAATTCATAGTTTGGCATGCCAAATTAGGTCATCCAAACCATAATGTTGTGTCAAGAGTGTTAAAAGCCTGTAAAATTCCTGTATTACCCAAAAAGATCAATTGTTTAGTTTGTTGTGTTGGTAAATCACACCAATTACTTTTTCCTTCTTCACAGACCATGTACACACACCCTTTAGAGCTTGTATACTTAGACATTTGGAGGCCTTCTCCCATTCCGTATAATAATAGAAATTGGTACTTTGTGAATTTCATTGATGCATTTTCAAAATTTACCTGGCTGTATCTAATTAAGTCTAGAGCTCAATTAAAAACAGCCTTTGATCACTTCCAACAAATGGTTGAATTGCAACTAAACACTAAGCTAAAAATGCTGCAAAGTGATAATGCTGCTGAGTACATTAGCTTGTCAAAGATATTGCAGGATAGAGGAGTGGTGCACAAGTTCTCCTGTCCTCATGTTCACCAACAAAATGGCTCAACTGAGAGGAAGCACAAACATATGGTAGAGATGGGACTCACTCTATTAGCAGGAGCCTCAATGCCTACAATGTTTTGGGGAGAAGCCTTTATCACTGCTGTCAGGCTAATCAACATCCTTCCAATGCTTGTTCTGAATGGTGTGTCTCCAACTGAGAAGCTGTTTAGAAAGCAACCATCTTATAAAAACCTTCGATCCTTCATTAGCTATGGGACAACATACAAGGGATACAAATGCCTCACTTAACAAGGCAAAGTCATAGTCACTCCCAATGTTGTATTTTTTGAAGATCAATTTCCTTACAAGCAAACTCTTAACAAAGCCAAACCAGTAAACTCAGTAAATGAAGACTCAGTCCCAATAATCCCAACCCTTCCAAAGCTTTCTCCAAATTTGGCTGCAGGCAGTCACCATCAGTTTACCTCTCCTCAAGGCTATTCCTCAAATAGCCAACAAAAACCTATAATAGTTACCTCTACAAGTCCCCTTCAATCAGCCAGCACGCTCTTATAGTAGCATCACCAATTCCAGTTCCCGTTCTCATAAATGACATTGAAATTGTGCTCCCTATCTCTGATCTTGAACATGTACACACAGCACCCACACAAAACTCCCACCCAATGATAACTCGAGGCAAAGCTGGAATAATCAAACCAAGACTCTTTTTGGCTAATGTGGAACCAAGAAGTGTAAAGCAAGCTCTCAAGCTCCTAGAATGAAAGGCAACAATGGATGTAGAGTACGAGGCCTTGATTAAGAACAAAACCTAGGAGCAGGTCAAGCTTCCTCCAAACAGAGATGCAATAGGAAGTAAATGGGTCTTTAGGATTAAATATAATGCAGATGGATCACTGCAGAAGTACAAAGCGAGATTAGTTGCTCAGGGCTATGCTCAAAAGCCAGGGTCTGATTTCACAGAAAGCTATAGCCCAATAGTGAAGCCTACCTCTATTAGATTGTTGCTCTTAGTTGCTTTGTCAAAATCTTGGACCATCAGGCAATTGGATGTGAACAATGCCATTTTACATGGTGATCTAGTTGAAGAAGTGTACATGAGGTAGCCTTAAGGGTATGAGCAAGGAGATTCCTCATTAGTATGCAAACTCCCCAAAACCCTCTTTGGATTGAAACAGGCTCCAAGAGAGTGGTATCATATGCTTGCAAGTGGCTTAAGGGACATTGGATTTGCAGCAACTAAATCAGATGTAGCAGTGTTCATTTGTGATGTTTCCAACATAAAAACATATGTTCTAGTATATGTAGATGATATAATAGTAACCGGTGAATCTGCTAATTGTGTTAAAGAAGTCATAGAGCAGCTGAATTCCAAGTTTTCTCTAAAGGACTTAGGTGATCTACACTACTTTCTTGGGATCCAAGTAACCAAAACTAGAGATGGAGGTTGGTGTTTACGCAGCAGAAGTATATTGGTGAATTGTTGAAAAAGGCTGCTGGCATGGTAAGGTGTGCAGCTTGCCGCACTCCACTTCCCTCTACTGCAAAAATCACAACTCTTGGAGGGTCAAGCTTCAATAATCCAAGCCTGTATCGGTCTGTTATTGGAAGTTTGCAGTATTTAACCATCACTGGGCCTAAAATTTCCTAGTGTCAACAAACTCTCTCAGTTTGTTCAGTCTCCTCTGGAGTCTCATTGGAGGTTGGTGAAGCGTGTGTTGAGATATCTAAGTGGTATAGCAAGCTATGGCCTGCTTATAAAGACGGACACTGCTATGGGAATTACTGCATACAGTAATTCTGACTGGGTTGGCAATCCAGATGATAGAAAATTCACTAGTGGATATTGTGTATTTCTTGGCTCTAACTTAGTCTCCTGGGCGTCAAGGAAGCAGATAACTGTTGTTAGATCAAGTACTAAGGCTAAATATAGGAGCATGGTAGATACAGTGGCATAATTAGTTTGGATAAGAACCTTGATGATTGAATTAAAGCTCCCTGCCCTAAAGCACCAATGATATATTGTGATAACTTAAGTGTTGTATTACTAGCAGCAAATCCTATCTTGCACTCTGATGGTTATCAGTGGCTAAGAGAAGGGGGGGTTGAATCTTAGCCTCCTTTTTGCTTGATAATACTTGCTGACTTTTGAAACCAACTTTGAAAATTTTTTGTCTTTTTATCTCGTCACTAGCCACGAGACTTTTTCTTTTGTCTCGTCCCTAGCCATAAGACTTTTCTTTTTGTCTCGTCACTTGACACGAGATATTTTTGGTTTTTGCTCCTGTGCAGTAGAAACAAAAATGGAGTAGAGAAGAGAGAAAATTACACCCAGATATATCCTGGTTCAGCTGCTAAGTGCAGTGCAGCCTACATCTAGTCTCCATTACAAACATGATGTAATTTCACTATAATCTTCCTGATTACAATATGTAAAGTGCTAACCCAACTTACAAGGGGATTCCCACAGAATCATAAAACACAACATAGATGAACAAAGGAACTCTAAGGACATCTATGGCTCTTTTCTTTTAATTTTGCACTCTCTGCCTTTTTCCGCTCTATGGCTTTTTCATACAAACCTCACTGTTTGCCTTTTTCCATAGACTCAAGACATGACAAAATTAAACAGAAAATTACAAAACAGAATACATTGAAGGAGAAGAGAAAATTGTTAGCTCAGGTAGCTCTGAGAATTCTGTGCCTTGCACTCTCAAACTTTCTCCTTGCTCCAAACAGTGGCTGTTCTCTCTTTTTATAGAAGAGGGAAGCTTCCACTTTTGAAGCCAAAAACCAAGCCAACTTCTTCTTCTCCAAGAAACAGAACTGGTTCGGCCACATAGAGAGAGAAGAGATAATTATGCAAAACCCAACATGCAATTACCTCTAGTCCTTCCTTGATCACCACTCTTCATCAATCCGAGCGCTCCATCCTTGGCTTGCTCTCCAAGATGGATTTCTGGCTCTTGATGCTTCATGATGATGATAGCTTCATCTGCTCCAATCTCTGCCTCCTCCATCACTTCGCCACTCTAGCTACTCTCTGTGGTGGTTGAGCAGAATCAGAGACAAGCCATCTCTCCAAGATCTTCTTCCTAGCTGGCCGAATCTCCTTCTCCATTTTTGGTATGGAGGAGCCAAGATCTCATCACAGAATCTTACTACAAGTGATAAGAATCTCAGCCACTACATTTTTTATGTTTTCTTGCCATCATTGAGATGATCTTGTAGAGTGTTCTTCCTTCACTTTGGTAGCTAATTTTTGCTTTCATGGTTTCCTGGGTAATGACCGAAACAGAGAAGAAAAGAGATGAGAGAGAATAAACAACTTGGAAGGAAAGCAATTAAATGAGTTAATCAATTTAATTCAAAAGATACTTTTACTTTCCTTTAGGGTGGCGTGTAGCTTAAACACATCAATCATGTCACTCATTTTCTCTCTCTCATTTATGTTTCCAATGCTACAAAAATGAAATTTGAAATCCATCCTTAATGAAAGTTGGAATCCGTTGGAAAGCATAGGGCAAATGATAACATTTGCTTTCCTGATGGATTTTGGATCAAGCATAGAATCACTTATCATACATCTTGGGCTTGTAATAATAAAATCAATTTGGCCCAATATAACAACTAGCTTCAGCCACATTAATTTGGACATTCAAAGCTGAGCTAATAGTAAAACACTTGGGTTTGTCAATTTTCTTTTGTTTCGGCCCAAAATCAATTCAGCCATATTCATCATGTATTCTTGCATTAAATCAAGACTGAGTAAAATTGGGCTTGTACCAGAATTTTATTTTCAGCCCAATTAAAATCTGCATCACAAAATTATTAATTAACATATGTCAAATGAAAATCAAATTAATAATATTGTGATTAAATATTTTAATAATGTTTGCTCATCATCAAAATTAACTTGTAGTTTTCAAACTCATCAATCTCCCCCTTGATGACAAACATTATTAAAATTAAAATTGAAGGAAATTTAAAATTAGAGTATAGAGTACTCCCTTTAAAGATTTGAATTTCTCCCCCCTTTCAAGTTGTCACATGGCTCCCCCTTAATATATACCATTTTTACCAAGGGAAGCACTAACCTGTAACATTTTAATCAAGCTTCAAGTAACATATTCATTACATGATGCTAAATGCTTGATTTATGAGCAGAGTTGGATGATAATCAAAACTCTTTTGTTATCAATAAATTGATTTTCTGCTCAATCATTACACACATCAATTGAGTACAAAACAATGTTGTTCAAAAAATTTCAAATATTTCTCAGTCAAGATATCAGAGCAATATTATTTAAGTAAGGAAAATATTTTTTTGAATCATACATGATCATATCAAAAACATGGCAATTGTTAGATATCACAGTTTAAAGGAACTGCCAAAAATAAATTATCAATCCAGCATGTTCACCAAGATGAATCAGAATATTCTTATTTCAATAAAAGCATGTTCATCAAGATAAATCAACAACCAGGCATTCATATAATCATAACAAATGCATTGTCAAACATCATCATAAACCAAATGCCAAATGCATTTCCAGCAGCAGTATAGTGAAACAAATGTAATAACAACATGCTAATAACAACATGCATCCTTTTAACAAGGGTGATCATGAATTTTCAAACGAAAATTTCATCCCCTGTTTTCCACCTCTGTTTTTTCAGATTTCAATTTTTAGCTTTTCTCCCCCTTTTTTCATCAAAGGGGCACCTGCAAGAAATGTTTAACATAGATAACAGAGTATGCAAAGGATAACTCAAAACATAATCCAAAAGTATTAACAGAGTGTCACATAGTTATACTGCTATCAGTCTCCATCCTAACAAAATAAAGTAACAAGTTGAGCCAAAGTGTGCCAATATCAAACAGTAAACAAAAATTTAATCATCAGAGAGATTAAAGTCAGATCCCTCAGCCCCTGCTTCACTACCAACTTCATCATCAAGGCTTTCCAGCATTAGACCGACCCTTTCTTGGCATTTCTTCTAGGCCGACTTATTTTTATATGCAAGTTTGCGAGCAGACTTGTGAAATTGAACCATGAGATCGGACATGTTTGAGAATTCTGTGAGAATGTCTCTTAAAGAATCGGTCGCCTTTGAGGATTCTGGCCGGCTCTCAAAGTCATCATCAGACGCCATAGATTTCTTTCCCCTTTTAACAGCCCCGCCTCCTTTGATCATAGAGACTTTGTTCTCTACATTCTCATTTGTTAAATCTACCTTAAAGTACTCAAAGATGCATGTGAGAAACATTCCATAAAGTAAATTAGCCCTTTTTGTACTCTTTACAGACTCCCACATATGTCTAATCATGAGATAACTAAATGAAATGGAAGATGAAGTAACAAGAGCAAATATTATGAGACAGTCAGATACGGTTACCCTGTTATGAGAACCACTTTGTGGGAGTAAGAATGTGAGTTATGATGCGGTGCAGCAGGGAGTTGGTTGGACCCAAAGCCTTGTGAGTAGGAACGGTTCCGTCCAGTCCAGACATATTTTCACAGATTTGATGAAGAACTTGCTTGTATGCAACCCCAACGTGTGAATCCCATTTATCACTCATGTAAACCTTCGGCCCTTCATCAATGTAACCAAGGGCAGAAGCAATGGTCTCAGCATTCAGAGTGATATGCACACGTTTCACGTAGGAGTGAAGGCTGCCATCAATAAATCTCAAATTCGCATAAAACTGTCTCACCAACCCTGGATAAACCATTTTGTGAATAAGGAGCAATGGTGACCATTTGAGACTATCAAACAGGGGTTGTAGATTGATTCCTTTGGAGGCCAGAGACTTGAGATTCACCAAGTAGGATGGGCACAGATGCCGTTTTTCCAAAATCTCTTTGTGGAATTCATAGAAGGCACAGGTAGAAAACCTTGAAGGATCAAAATGGGAGTGTGGTTTGTGAAATTTATTCTTGAACTCCATTGAACCAAGGTTCGTGGGTTCTCTGGTCTCATGAAGCACAAAACCCTTGGTCTTTTGAGAGCTTTTTTTGGATGCATGGGGAGTGGATTTCTTCGGTGGTGATGGTGGTGGAGACGGAATAGGTGATGTGTGAGACTCTTCTTCTTCTTCCACGGGAGCTTTTTCTTTCTTCTTCCTTGAAAAGGTTTTTGTGGCAATGACCTTCCTTCTCATGGTGTCGGTTTGCTTTGAGGGAGGTGAGGGTGACGATGATGATGTAGAGTGAATATGAATGTGAGTGTGAGATTGTGGAGTGGACGATTTTTGAGAAAATAGGAGCCTTTCACTTTTCCTGGGAGCAGTTTTCTTTTTCATGGTTGGGAGAGTGGAGAAGTTGAATATGAAAGGGTGAGGAAGGGCGAAAGAGGTGAGGGAGGAGGGAGGTTAGTGGTGCAATAAATGTGGAGTGGAGAGAGATAGTGGAGGGAGTTATTAACCATTAATGGCGCGGTTAATAACCAGGGAAGTTTTCAAAAACTGAAAAGGGAGGAGTTTCCTTGAATCAAGGGATTAGTTGGAAGGAAAGATTTGATTTGACAACATGCTTCTTCCAACAAGATTTGATAAGACAACTAAAGAATTTTGTGATTTTATTTTTCAAAAAAAATAAGGAATTAACAAAACTACCATGGTGGGGTCAAAGATATTTGATAGGGCCCATGAAACTTAAATTCTGCGTTGCCTCCCCCTTAATTATAGCTCTTCCATCATGCCCTCATTTTTTTTATCTCGTCCATACCTACGAGACAAAACTGAACAGAGTCAAATATTCACAAGTTATCAATAGAACTTAAATCAAACATTCCCAAACTTTTTCTCAAGGTGCAGAATCTGTCTTCACAGAGGGATTTTGTGAAAATATCAGCAATTTGGTCTTCAGATTTTACAAATTGAATATCAATAGTACTCTTTTGCACATGCTCTCTAATAAAATGATATTTTATCTCAATGTGCTTAGTTCTTGAGTGCAGAACAGGATTTTTTGAAATGTTTATCGCACTCATATTATCACAAAATAAGGGTATACTATTGATTTTTAATTTGTAATCTTCCAATTATGTTTTTAACCAAATTAATTGAGAGCAACAAGCAGATGCAAAAATGTATTCTACTTCAGCCGTGGATAAAGCCACTGTGGCTTGCTTCTTGCTTGACCACATGTTGAGTGAGCTTCCAAGGAAGCAACACATGCCGGATGTGCTTCGTCTATCCACTCTATCTCCCCCATAATCTGCATCACAAAACCCTACTGCACAAAAGTCATCAGATTTAGGATACCATAATCCAAAATTACAAGTCCCCTTAATATATCTAATGATGCGTTTTACAACCGTAAGATGAGATTCTTTTGGGTGAGATTGAAACCTTAAGCAAACACCCACACTTTGGACAATATCTGGTCTAGAGGAGGTAAAATACATAAGTGAACCTATCATTCCTCTATACCTTGTTTCATCCACATCTTGGCCATCATCATCCTTTTCAATTTTTGTGTTAGGATGCATTGGTGTACCCATTGGTTTGGAATTTTCTAGGCCAAACTTTTTGATAAGTTCTTTTGCATACTTTCCTTGGTGAATAAAAGTACCACTAGGAGTTTGTTTGATTTAGAGGCCAAGAAAGAAAGTTATCTCTCCCATTAAACTCATTTCAAACTCACTAGTCATGAGTTTTCCAAACTCTTCACACAAGGATACATTGGCCGATCCAAATACAATGTCATCAACATAAACTTGAACAAGGAGTATATCATCATTAGATACTTTAATAAATAAAGTAGTGTCGGTGGTACCCCTTTGAAATTAATTTTCCAACAAGAAGGCACTAAGCCTTTCATACCAAGCTCTTGGAGCTTGTCTAAGACCATAAAGAGCCTTAGATAGTTTGAAGACATGATTTGGGAAATCTTTATGTTCAAAACCGGGGGTTGAGCCACATACACTTCTCTATCAATAAAGCCATTAAGGAAAGCACATTTAACATCCATTTGAAACATTTTGAAACCTTTATGAGCAGCATAGGAAAGAAGCAACCTAATTGCTTCCATTCTAGCTACCGGAGCAAAAGACTCATCAAAATCTATACTCTCTTCTTAATCGTAACCTTGGGCCACTAATCTAGCCTTGTTATGAACAACTTGTCCATCCTCACCAAGTTTATTTTTAAACACCCACTTAGTACCCGTAACATTCTTACCATCCGGATGAGGTATTAGTGTCCAAACTTCATTCTTGTCGAATTGAGCAAGCTCTTCTTGCATTGCTTTGACCCAAGATGGATCTTCAAGAGCTTGTTTGACATTGTTGGGCTCCATTTGAGACAAGAGGGCAAAATTGCTTGGTTCGGATTGTCTTTTGGTGGAGGACTTGTTGTTACTCCTTGAGAGGGATCACCAATTATAAAGTCATGAGGATAACCCCTCATAGACTTCCATTCTCTAGGCTTCCGAAGTGGTGTTGAGCTTTGATGAGTTTCTGGTGGTCTCACTGTTTCAGTTTCTCGTGTCTGCTCAGGAGATAAAATGGAAATATCTCCTCCAATCTGACGAGACAAAACTGGACTGGCAGAATCTTCGTTTTGAGCAGATTTGGGATTTTCTTCACTTGTTCCAGCATTTTCACCATCTGAATCATTATCTATCACAGCACTGGGAATTAAGTTAGAATCACAAAAGTAACATGTATGGATTCTTCTATAGTTCTATGTTCCTTGAGATAAACTCTATAGGCCTTGCTTGTGGTGGAATATCCAACAACATTCCTTCATAAGATTTTGGATCAAATTTTCCAAGGTTTTCTCTATTATTAAGTACAAAGCATTTGCATCCAAAGACATGAAAGTACTTAAGATTTGGAGGGGTTCCTTTCCATAGCTCATAAGGGATTTTCTTCAACCCTTTTCTAATGATTGTCCTATTCAAAATGTAAGAAGCTGTATTCACAGCTTCAGCCCATAGAAATTTAGGAATCTCATTCTCACAAAGCATAGCCCTAGTCATCTCTTGAAGGCTCCTATTCCTTCTTTCAACCACCCTATTTTGTTGGGGGGTTCTAGGGCATGAAAAGTTATGAGAAATTCCTAAGTCATCACAGAATTTTTCAAAGTCTTGGTTTTCAAATTCTCTTCTGTGATCACTTCTTAAATGGGCAATTTTTAAATCCTTTTCATTTTGAATTTTCTTGCAAAGAATGGAGAAGGCATGAAAAGTATCATTTTTATGAGCAAAGAAAAGTACCCAACCAAATCTAGAGTAATCATGTACCACCACAAGACCATAGTGTTTACCTCCTAAACTTTGAGTTCTTGTTGGTCCAAAAAGATCAATATGTAACATCTCTAATGGCCTTTTGGTTGAGATTCCATCTTTAGGTTTAAAGGAGGATTTTACTTGTTTGCCTAATTGGCAAGCATCACAAGTAAGATCCTTATCAAATTTGATGTTTGGAATTCCTCTAACCAGATTTTTCTTAACAAGCTTAGAGATTTGGTACATGCTTGCATGACCCAACTTTCTATGCCATAGCCATTTTTCAAATTCAAGAGATGTAAAGCATGTCACATTTTGTTCTTTTAGGTCCTCAAGAGTTAATCCATACACATTGTTCTTTTTGGATGCTAGGCACACCTACAAAACAAGCTCAAGTGACCTTAGGTATCCAAATTTTCTTGGATCCTTTCACGTTAAACCATCTCCTATGTCCTAAGCCATTGTAATAAAAAATAACTTTACAAACTTTATCAACAATCATTCTTTCACCAAAAAAATATTGAATAGGAAAGTGTCCATTTCGATTGCATAGTCTACAAAATCTTGGAGTTGCTGTTTTGTTAAAGTGGGTAGGATCTTGAAATCTTGTATCATTAGAGGATGAAGCAAAGTTTTCAAAATGAGATTTTTCAGCAGATTTATAAAACCCCAACCCAGCCTTATCATAAAGAGGTTTTTGACTAGCCAAGATTTGATTCAGATTTTCAGAACTTTGGGTGAACTTGGCTAAGTCTTCCTGAAGCCTCTTAACCTCGTTAAGCAACTCTTCATTTCTTTTAAAACAGTCTACATATGCAAGGACGGAATGATCACTTTCACAGCTCTTAATTTGGGCTTTTAACTGCTTATTTTCTTCAACAAGATCACAAGCAGATTCGGCCTCCCTCACTTTTTCTTTAAGAAAACTGTTTTCAGCTTTAAGAATGGTGATTTGTTGTTCAAGTTCTTGATTTTCCAGCAGAAAGCATCTTATTTTTTCATAAAGATGGTCTATCATAAGATGAAGATCTTCAGTGTTAGGGTTATGAAAGACTACCTGATCTATGTGATCTGCCATGAGACAAAGTTGTGACTTGGTCTCGGATTCTTCATCATCATCATCCGAGTCATTTTCCAAATCTTCCCATGAAGCCATCAGTCCCTTCTTCTTTCCCCTTTTTGGCTTCTCTTCCTTCTTTAACTTGGGACAATCAAATTTGAAATGTCCCATTTTCTTGCAGTTGTAACAAGTTACTTTACTAAGATCTTTCTTCATTTTCCTTGAGCTGCTTTCTTTGTCTTTGAGCTTCATCATTTTTCTGAATTTTTTTTTGCAAACAACACAAATTCATTTTCAGATGAGTTGTCACTGGATTCATCATCCAGAGGGTTAGTGACAGAAGAAAAAGCTATTCCTTTCTTTTTTGAATCTTTTTTCAAATAGGTATTTTCAAAAGCAAGTAAATTTCCTCTCAAATCATCATAAGTCATAGAGTCAAGACCACTACTCTCAGAGATGATTAAAGCTTTTGTTTCCCACTCTTTTGTGAGACATCTCAACACTCTTCTCACTAGCACAGATTCAAGATACTTGATTCCCATAGCATCCAAGCCAACAATAATGGTGTTGAAGTGTTCAAACATCTCATCAATGGATTCTCCTTCCTTCATTGCAAACATTTCGTACTCTCTGTTCAACATATCAATCCTGGTCTTTTTCACAATAGTTGTTCCTTCATGAGTAACTAGGAGTTTATCCCAGATTTCCTTTGCTGTTGTGCAACGTGAAACCCGTCGGTACTCCTCAAAGCTGATAGCACAGTTGAGCAGATTGATGGCCTTGGCGTTGAGCTCCACCTTTTTTCTATCTTCATCCGTCCAACTTGCTTCTGGTTTTGGAGAAACAACTCCTTCGGCACTTGTAACAGTTGGATATTGAGGTCCTTCCAAGATGATTTTCCAAAGTCTGTAATCCACTGCTTGTACAAATATCTTCATCCTCTCCTTCCAATAGGTATAATTTTTTCCATTGAAAAGAGGAGGTCTGTTGCTTGATTGTCCTTCGGTCAGATTGTAGGACACACCATATTTGAGCCATTGTTTTCTGCCATAAGGATCTTTACTCTAAGCTGCAAAGCTTGATCTCTTTGAGACCAAGCTCTGATACCAATTGATGGTTATCAGTGGCTAAGAGAAGGGGGGTTAAATCTTAGCCCCCTTTTTGCTTGATAATACTTGCTGACTTTTGAAACCAACTTTGGAAACTTTTTGTCTTTTTATCTCGTCACTAGCCACGAGACTTTTCTTTTTGTCTCGTCACTTGACACGAGATATTTTTTGTTTTTGCTCCTGTGCAGTAGAAACAGAAATGGAGTAGAGAAGAGAGAAAATTACACCCAGATATATCCTGGTTCAGCTGCTAAGTGCAGTGCAGCCTACATCCAGTCTCCATCACAAACATGATGGAATTTCACTATAATCTTACTGATTACAATCTGTAAAGTGCTAACCCAACTTACAAGGGGATTCCCACAGAATCATGAAACACAACATAGATGAGCAAAGGAACTCTAAGGACATCTATGGCTCTTTTCTTTTAATTTTGCACTCTCTGCCTTTTTTCGCTCTATGGATTTTTCATACAAACCTCACTGTTTGCCTTTTTTTATGAGACTCTAGACATGACAAAATTAAACAGAAAATTATAAAACAGAATACATTGAAGGAGAAGAGAAAACTGTTAGCTCAGGTAGCTCTGAGAATTCTGTGCCTTGCACTCTCAAACTTTCTCCTTGCTCCAAACAGTGGCTGTTCTCTCTTTTTATAGAAGAGGGAAGCTTCCACTTTTGAAGCCAAAAACCAAGCCAACTTCTTCTTCTCCAAGAAACAGAACCGGTTCGGCCACATAGAGAGAGAAGAGATAACCATGAAAAACCTAATATGCAATTACCTCTAGTCCTTCCTTGGTCACCACTCTTCATCAATCTGAGCGCTCCATCCTTGGCTTGCTCTCCAAGATAGATTTCTGGCTCTTGATGCTTCATGATGATGATAGCTTCATTTGCTCCAATCTCTGCCTCCTCTATCACTTCGCCACTCTAGCTACTCTCTGTGGTGATTGAGCAGAATCATAGACAAGCCATCTCTCCAAGATCTTCTTCCTAGCTGGCCGAATCTCCTTCTCCATTTTTGGTATATGGAGGAGCCAAGATCTCATCACAGAATCTTACTACAAGTGATAAGAATCTCAGCCACTACATTTTTTATGTTTTCTTGCCATTATTGAGATGGTCTTGTAGAGTGTTCTTCCTTCACTTTGGTAGCTAATTTTTGCTTTCATGGTTTCCTGGGTAATGACCGAAACAAAGAAGGAAAGAGATGAGGGAGAATAAACAACTTGGAAGGAAAGCAATTAAATGAGTTAATCAATTTAATTCAAAAGATACTTTTACTTCCCTTTAGGGTGGCGTGTAGCTTAAACACATCAATCATGTCACTCATTTTCTCTCTCTCATTTATGTTTCCAATGCTACAAAAATGAAATTTGAAATCCATCCTTAATGAAAGTTGGAATCCGTTGGAAAGTATAGGGCAAATGATAACATTTGCTTTCCTGATGGATTTTGGATCAAGCATAGGATCACTTATCATACATCTTGGGCTTGTAATAATAAAATCAATTTGGCCCAATATAACAACTAGCTTCAGCCACATTAATTTGGACATTCAAAGCTGAGCTAATAGTAAAACACTTGGGTTTGTCAATTTTCTTTTGTTTCGGCCCAAAATCAATTCAGCCATATTCATCATGTATTCTTGCATTAAATCAAGACTGAGTAAAATTGGGCTTGCACCAGAATTTTATTTTCGACCCAATTAAAATCTGCATCACAAAATTATTAATTAACATATGTCAAATGAAAATCAAATTAATAATATTGTGATTAAATATTTCAATAATGTTTGCTCATCATCAAAATTAACTTGGAGTTTTCCAAACTCATCACACTCTAAGTTCAAACATTTCGAAATAGACCTCCACTTTGTTAGAGATCGTGTTAACAACAAAGAAATTCGGGTGAGTTACATTCTAAGTGCTGTACAAGTGGATGATATCCTCATAAAAGCCATATCCTCTGAGGCATTTCTACACTTTCAAAGCAAGCTTAACATCAGTAACCAACAAGAAGTCACAAATGAAGTCAGTACACATGATCAAGAGCACCACTGAGCAGCCTATTATCCTTCTTCTTCAGAATCAACAAGAAAAAGAAAATTAGAGATGATATCAAAGGTTATCCTTCTTCAGAATTAGCAAGAAAAGGAAATTAGAGATTATGTTAGAGGTTACAATGCAACAAGTCCTATTCTATTTTCTATTTATAGTTATTCTTCTGTTTTCAGTTAGTTAGTCCTGCTGACTCAGCAGAAGCTTCTAGGCAGTTTTCAGGTAGCTATTAGCTTTCAGTTATCAAGTTAATTAGTTGGCTGTTAGCCTATTAGCTAGAATAAGGTGTTAGAAGGAGTTTATAAATACCCATCCTTCATGTAAAGCTGAACAGTTTTACATCAATGCCAACCCTCACATTATCAATTCTGTTTTTTTCTTTTTCTTCTTTCTTTCCTCTTCTCGCTTCTTTCTTCTCTACCTTTCTTCTTCTGAATTCATTTTCTGAGGCCTGATACCTTTCAGGTAGAGCCTACTAAAAAGTAATTTTTTGTGCTTTATTATTTTAAACTATTTAATCGTTAAAAATTATACTAATTTGATTAGTTAATCAATTTTTTAACAGATTTTTTTTTGTTTTTCAATTGATTCATTGTCAATTGAGTTTTTATCTAAACCGAACAAATCTAGTGATTGATTCCTAATTAGTCCAATTGAATCGACCAATTTGATTCAATTTTTAAAATCATTAGTATAACTATTATTTATTAATGACATGAATATATACGCTTCTTTTTCTCAAACTTAAAAAGAAAATTTATATACTCTCTAAGTTTGATACTAAATTTATCAAATCATCTAATAGACAATAATTTTGTCAATACATCTATAGTTTGATCCTAAGATTGAATATTCATTACGTATAACTATTTTTGCTTTTGATTCATTAATTCCGATATGAAGTGAAAGATCTTGCTCTAAGTGTTTATACATACTATGAAGTATGAGATTTACGATTAAAAAACAAATATTTTGATTATCACACAATGGATAGTAAGTATGATAGACTGACAGTTTAAAGGATCTTCAACTCTTGAAGTAACTGTTAGATGCATATGATTTCAGATTGTGTTGATGTTAATTGGAAGATCTTGGGAAGTTAATGTTGTTCTATAAATATATGTTAACTCTAATTTCTATCTGACAAATTAAACATCCACTTGGAGTGATTTCGATTAACTATTTTGTGTTGATTCTTATTGTTTTCATTGATTGACAACAAATCAGTTGTTTTCCCACCATTTGCTTTAAGAAGTTGAGTAAGTCATTATTGATACCTTTAACACTGTAAACATATATATTGTTACAAAAGTGACCAATAACTACTTTAATGGAAGTCATGTTTATCTCTAATAGAAAGACATTTGAATCCCAATTTGAGATATTGAATTATAGCTAGACCTAAAGTTTTAAACATTTTATTGATTTTTAATTAATTAAAACTGTAGATTTTGTTTATCTCTAATAGATTTTGTTCAGTTTGATTTTTTGTCTTTTTTTTTTTTTGTTTCCCACAGTATCTCCCCGCTGACCAATTTTTATTGTTAAAAGCTACTTGAATCTAGCTGCTAGGACACATGTACTAGGCCTTATTTTTTAGTTAATGAAATTGATCCCAAAAAAAAAAAGTAAGTAGTATTACACTAATAACAAAAGGCATCTTCTAAACAAGTTTCAGGCTAGTCCAAGTTACCCAAAACTTATTAATTATATCATCAAGCTAAGGGTGAAAGCTAGATCTTCTTAGTATAGAATAAATAATAGGAGAAAAAAATTAATGATAAAATTAAAAAAGTTAACTGGGAGAGAAAAGATTAATTATACTAAAATTATTAACAAGAAATATTGAAATAAACAAAAAAATATCATATATAATTTGTGTAAGTATGCAATTATTTATCTTTTGTATTATTTTTCTCCAATTATTACTTAATTATTTCAATTCATTGTTTGTATTGGATGATCCATATGTTATCAACATATTATATATGAAACATACAAAGCAAGCTTCCATGCACAATATTTAAAATTAAATTACTTGAGACTCACGGATATATGCTAGAAAACAAAGCTAAAATCCCATATGTTACACACCATGAATCGAAGTTTGAATTCTAATCGGAAAAGTGGTCAAGTATATTTGATGTACGATTTTTTTTTTCAATAAAATTACCTCCAATATAATATAGGTCTCTCCTATAACATATATAGAAAAAAAAGACTCATGTAAGGAACTAAAAAGAATAAGCGTATAAATTAAAGCTGCACTTATTATATTCATAAACTAGAGAAAGCATAAATAATAACGAGAAAAAT
>NC_029789.2:138306128-138306940 GCF_000816755.2 Arachis ipaensis | reverse complement strand
AGTAAATTACCAAAAATAGAAAAGACATTTAAATAGGTGACTAATTTATTATACTCTTCTTTGGGGAAAAACTGATTCAGAAAGGCACTTTAATAAAATTTTCATTATAATTAAGTTGTTTTTGACTTAAACATCTTAATAACACGTGAACAATGAGTTTCTTACGGGCTGCTATATCAGTATTATTGTTAGTCCAATTAGTGGGATTCATGTAGAAGGAAGCGATCCATCACAAAAATTTTAATTTTGTGATATAGAGAATGATTTTTGTAAATAATGTAAATAATGGACTTTAGAATAATTTACTCAATAAAATAAAAAAATACTTTACTTTCAAATTATCTGTTAAACTTTAACATTAAAATAATTATCTGCACATCTAATGAATTAAACATTCAACCATTGTTAATTGGATATGAATAAATCAAATGATCAAAAGAAATAACTATTCAATTAAAAATAATAAACATAATTATTTACATACTTATTAAATTTAACATTTAATATATCTATTTTTCACATTATTTAGAATTTTTATTGTTTACCTATACTTTTTCCAAAAAAATTTACAGTGCTTCAATCTTATTAGTTATATATTAACTGCCTTTCAATCATGAAACACATTTTTTTATGGAAAAGTATAATGTTTCATAAATGGGAAAGTAGTTTCGTTGAGGTTGCTTCTTTTGCACACATTCCATAGAAAATAAAGTGTACTGAAAACGTGTTACTTATTTTATTATATTTTTGGAATTTAATTTTTATGTAGTAATTAACATTCTAAAAAAGTTTGTTACAGATATTCCATATTT
>NC_029789.2:138302067-138306034 GCF_000816755.2 Arachis ipaensis | reverse complement strand
TTACGAATCTAAATATATTTTAACGCAAGATATTTATGTACTGAATTGGCTCTTATCAAAATTAAACTTAGTTGGACTGGGCTAGTTAATTAATACGGTTTCGTTACGTTACCAACAGCATATCTGCCAACTTCTGCCAACTCTTATTTATAATTGTGTTTCATGAAAGTATGTTCGTAAATGTGTTTAATAAAAATGTCTTTTTTATAGCTGTGTTTAATAGAAGTGTCTTTATAGATATATTTTCTGGATGTGTCTCTTTATATATGTATTTAAAATATATTAATTATTAGACACATCTACAAACACACTTCTATGAAACACAATTATAAATAAGAGTTGGCAGAAATTGGCAAATAATATGTTGGTACCCTATACTTTTCCTAATTAATAAAGTATGTTGAATTATCTTAACAGTGAAATCTTGGTATGTATCGTCTTATATGGGAAAGGGAAAAAAAGTTGTTGTCTACTTCTAATCATTAAAGGGTACATGCATGTGAATACTCATATAAACTCCAAAAACTAAAATCTGATGAGTCATACAATCTAAACTCTTTGTGAACAACTGAAAATAATATAAGTTGATGAGTGAAAGGCTTGCTTCCATCATCAATATCAAGGCATGCCAGAAAATTTATTAAATATAGTTACAAAAGTAGTAAAAGTGCTTAAAGATGATGATCAACTAATAATGTAGGAATCTAGCTATAAATTGAATTCAAGTTAAATTAAGATCAATATTTAATGAGATATAAGCATTATTCCTAGTAATACTAGGAATACTAACAACTACTATGGTACATAGAAGAAAATTAGCATTGTATTTAGATTTTCTTTAGGATGAAAAAAAAAAGGGTGAAACCATTAACCACTTTAAATTTTAATTTGAATTATTAAAGTGTAGTTATTAATCAAAGGGAAAATGACTATTTACATTTACACATTATTTTCTCAATAAAATCTAAGTTCAAGAAAGCTTAACCTACTATTATTAATGATAATGTGGACTTTCAAAGACTTCAAACAATGATAAATCCTTGAATCAAGACTTCAAAGAATGCCCTTGCTGTTAGGTGTAATCGGTTTCTGTTTTCAATTTTATTTTCAAAATTTTCTGATTTTAAGAATTAAAAAAATAATAAAAATAAAATAAATCAATTTTTGTTAGTTTCACTTAAAAAATATATAATAAGATCACACTATACTATATCAATTTAAAAAAACCTTAAAAAATTCTTTTTGTTTTTTTTTTTTTTACAAAATCTTAAAAGCAAAAAACAAGGAATATAAAAATAGATCCAAAAACCAAATAATCACACAACCTAATAATGTGGACTTAACAAAAACAAGTACGAATATATATAAGAATAAATTTTCTTTTCATATATAGCTTTGAGAAACTATGCTAATAAAGAAGAAAGTTTGCATTTTCATTCAAAGAGTGAATCTATGTTTCAATACACAAGCTAATAAGGGGTGTATATGATATGATGATAATAATCTCTGGATGAAACTTTCAAACCAAAAACAAATTGGCCTGTTCATCATTATATTATATTGTACCTTTTGCAATTCTAATGTTATGTGATTGAATAAAATAGCACATTACAATTACTAGAACCGCAAGTGGCAGTTGATCAAAGAGATAATCTTAGCTCCAAATCTGGTTCTTGATTGTCACTTGATTCAGAGTTCTGACTGCTTGAACCATCTCTATGCTTTTTTGAGTCCTAATAATTCATTAAAAATAAAAACACAGATTATAGATTAACTTGTTTTATACAGTTACTATAAAAATAATACTTTATATTGAAATTCAACCATGTATTGAATATAAAATAAGTAAAAGAAATTATTTTTTTATCGATCTAATACACTTGTATATGGTCATCTAAAAGAAGAAATAAGACAGAAGAATAATCTTAGTGAATCAAGATTAATGCCCTGTTAAATAAACTAACAATTTTGTTATTTATTATTAGACTAAAAGATATAGTTGATGATAACAAAGGATGCAACTTTATTTCGTTTTAATTTCTAAAAATCATCACTCATTATTACAAAACTGATGGGTTTATCAAATGTGAAGAATGATATAATGATTAAACAAAACCAACAATAATTAAGTGTAACATTTTATTATACTAATAATTAACATCATATCAAAATTAAACTAGTAGAGTATTTGAGTGTCAAATGTACATCTTTTATATAAGTATGGAATATGAGATTCATGTTGAAAAGATTCCTTACATATAGGTTAAGAAAAGGTATAGTAGTAGTGTTGTGCTGAGGCTCCATGATGGCATTTGCATGTTCCCATCTGAATTTAATTATTGGACATACATAATAAGATCATCATCGATCTCATCAAAATTAAAAAAATAAAAAATAAAAAATAAAAATCCAACTTGTATACTTAGAGACATGTTGGTATTTGATTTATGAATGAGAGAAATAATAATAAAGCTAAGGATATGAATATGATCCAATTGTACTGGAATCCTTTTTAAGTACCTTGCTGTATTAGTTGTCTGAGAATCTCCATATCTTATGTTTGTCCTTTCATATTCTTGTAGGCCCATCTGCACTACCAAACAATGTTTTCCAAAGTTTAGGATCCTCCATATATATACATATGCTCATCAATATTATTCATGCCATATATATTTTTCTCTAATAATACTATGTACTTTCATATATGATGAACATTATATTAATGTACATGATATATATATAATCAATTTATATGATTTTTCATCCTACATCACCTAGCTAGGGTTAGCTCTATACATACCCTTTAATTTGTACTTTCAAATTCAATAATTAACCAAACATATATAGATTAGATAGCTAGCTAGCTAGCTAAGTAATTACCAAGGTTCAAAAAATGCTAGGGTTATATATGCTAGAATTATTTTTTTTTTCAATTGGATATATATTATTATCATGTAATCATCATATGATGATTATCAATAAAATCATAAGGGATAGAAAAAACAAAATAAGACTATATATCCTTGAT
This sequence comes from Arachis ipaensis, assembly GCF_000816755.2. NCBI lineage: Eukaryota > Viridiplantae > Streptophyta > Magnoliopsida > Fabales > Fabaceae > Arachis > Arachis ipaensis. Next base: position 138,303,006 of record NC_029789.2, on the reverse strand, counting down.
TGATTATTGCTTTTGGGCTTTATTAATTACTATGTTGTGAGTTGTGACAAATCAGAAATGACAATAGTGTAGTAATAATGAGAAATAAAAACAAGTTAAATATATAGTACAAGTTAATTAAGCAATAGTGTAATTTAAATAAAAAGCAAATCTAATTATTGGAATCAATCAATTAGATAAAAGTCAAAATTATTAGACATAAACAAACATACACATACCACAACGTTGGGTTGGAATCCATAGGAGGGTGATGAGTATGATGTAGATGAAGATGAGTAAGAAAATGATGATGATGATGGCACTGATGAGTAGTATGGTGTTTGCACTCTTGGATCTTCCTGCATGTTCATCATAAAATTATTGCCACAAAATATTATAATATAAGAATAGTAACAAGAAGAAGTCTTACATTGGTGAAATTAGAGGGGTAATTAGATGGATGATGATGATGAAGAGGAGGGTGATTAGGATTATTGTAAGTAGAAGCAATTTCACCATGTAATCTAATCTTTTCCAATTGAGCAACACCAAGTCCTCTTTGTGGTTGCTTTGGTTGCTTCTCTTGATTGTTCTTCTTCCCTTTTCTTGAAGATCCTCCTCTACTATCATTGTTCATGTTTGGTTCTCCAAAATAGCTGCTTCCCATGCTTCAATCTTATTATGATCCTTAGATTCTTCTTCCTCTTTCCTTAAGAGAGAGAAAAAGAAAGAAGCTTTGCAAATCCCGGAAGAAGTGGTTCTTGTGCTTTGGAGAAAAAAATTAAAGGTGGGAAAATAATAATAATGAGGGATCTCTCTTTCTAAGATGGTGATTCTTGATTTCTTCTTCTTTCTATTGCTATGATGAGAACCCCAGCATCGCTGGATCAAGATTGTGTTTAGATTTCAAACTTATGTTATATATACACCTAGATTCTCTCATCTTTATTCTCTCTCCAC
>NC_029789.2:138301331-138302049 GCF_000816755.2 Arachis ipaensis | reverse complement strand
ATTAGATCACCTCTATTCTAAGTTATTTAAAAAAAATATTATCAATTACCAATATAATTAGATTATGTGTTTATCAACGTGGTGTGGTTCAGGGTACTTTTTTAAGTTTTATAATAAAATAAAGTTGTGTATTTTAAATTTAATATTTGTTATGTTAAGAGAGACTCTATTGATCCACATATACAACATTAAATATACAAATATGTATGTTAGTATTATTTAGGGTTTTCTAAATTTTATTAAGTCTCTTCTAGAATAATTACTATACTAATGTGTTTTTCACCTTATTTTTATATTTGAAACTTAAATCCTGATTCCTTACATAAAATTGATATTATTATGAGTTGTCCAGTGAAAGAGATTCAAGAACTATACATAAAATTTCAAGTTTAAATTTTGTTATTTTCAATGTAGTAAAAATAATACGGGAGTAGATCCTCTCCAGTGAAAAAAATATTGGATGGTATTCAGTGTTCAATCTAACCATTCATTGATTTCTCTCTTTTATTTATTTTTGGTCCCACTCATCAAATTAAAGGTGAGAGATCATATTGTATTATATATTTATATCAATTGTTAAAAAAACTGGAGAGGATCATTTTCTAAATAATACAAAAAGACTTTTAAAAAAAATTATTGATTTGAATTAATTTTCTTTCAAATTGTTACTATAACCCCTTATATATATACACACACTAGTTTAAAATTATTGGAGATA
>NC_029789.2:138293402-138300486 GCF_000816755.2 Arachis ipaensis | reverse complement strand
TACTTTGACATATTTTTTATGATATTTTTTAATTTGATAAATTAAAAATTAATTTATCATAAATTTAAATTTTATTCAATAATTTATTATTAATTAATAAATTATTATATACATAAAACTAGATTTGATACTTGATATGTTAACAAAGATTTAAGTTCTCCTAGTAAGTGATAATTTTTATTACTAGGACCTTTGTCTTCTCACAGAAGTGCAATTCACCTAATACTGCACTCAATAATCATTGGCTGCTTCTATTACTTTAATGCCATAATTTAATTATAATAATGGTTACATTGTTTATTACTTTTGTGCCCATTTGATAACGTGGACTTTGGAGACTATCTCTGAAAGCGATTGTCTCTGATTTAAAATGATAAATAATGTTGTATCTGTGTGCATTTAGTACCCACGCGCCACAAGGTAGGTTGCAATATTATTAACATTGTTTATTTCTACGTTATTTATTTATTTATTGCTTATTATTGAATATTATTTGTATTCTTTAATTAATTATTCATATAGATGTTTGTTCAAACTTTCTTTCTATTAAAAAAATTGATTGGTGTATGCTACGCTATTATTTTATGCCCAGGATGCATGATTATGAGGGTTGCCACTTCTCATCACTCTCAGCAATCAGCATATATAGGCGTTGATTAATTAATTAATTGTATTTGATTCTTCACTATTTGATGTTCTTTTATAAGCTACTTTTGTATAAAGATTATATTGATTACACTGATGATCAAATAAAGTAATTTTAGTTGATAGAGAAATCAGTTTAGCTTATTCGTTTAAGTATTAAAATATTTAAATTTCATCTTTTATATTTATACATAAGAAATATATAATTTGTATCTATATTTAATAGAATTGTACACACATAAATCAATACAGTTTACATTAATATTTTTTAAAGTTTGCACACATAAATTAGTAAATTTTTTTTTTGAAAACAAAGGAGCTCAACACATTAAAGTGGAGCAACAAAAGTAAACAATCAAAACAGCAACTCCAAAAAAGTAGCACAAAACAAAAGTAAATCCCCGTATCCTCTCCGACAAAGCCATCAACAGCACGAGAAGCAAACACATCTCCACTCGTCACAGTTAAGTATGGTTATATTGATGATTTTTTCTACACCTTTACTTTTATTCTAAAATATCCTCCTACCCCTTTCCAACCACATGTTCCAGACGATCGCACAAAAGCACCACCTCAACCACTGCTTTCGATCCTCTTTTCCCACGCGACTCTTTTCCCATGCACTTCACACATGACTCTTCTCTTCTCTACTGTTTTTTTATTTTTGAGTCTGCACCGCCTCATCTTTGCCTTTTATTTTGTCAACTTCTTCTTTTGTGCGATTTTCTCATTCTGTGCCTGGAGAATTGCCATTATATAATCTTTCTCATTGTACAATATAGCACCTGATTCTATCGCCAGCTTCCAGGTCTTTTTGTTTTTCAATAACTGCTTCTCTAAGCACTGAGTGTAACTATCTCTGTTCTTATTTAGTAGAATTTATTTATTAAAAACAATTTAATATTTATACTGATCAAATAATGACAAAAAAATACTAAAAATTATTGATTTTCAAAAATTTTAAAAAAAAATAGAGAGAGTTACATCTTTTACAAAGTAGATATAATATAACAGTGCTTTTTTACCTAAAAAAAAAAAGATATAAAAATAATTAAAAAGATAGTAAAGGCTTAATTAAGTAGGTTCCACTTTTGCATGTGGTTTCCAAGTTCTCGGTCAATTTGTCTCAGCTGATAGTGTACCTGAATTGAAAAGCCCCAGCTGTAAAATTAAGCACATTATTAAGGTTCTTTTTATTATATATTTATAGTAATATTATTAATCCGAGACCAAATCACGTATAGCATCCATCTCAGATCCCAAAATCTTTTTCAATTTTTCAGTTCTACAAATAATTAATAATTAATCTCTGATTGACTTGTTTCTATAAAATCTAGAAGTCATCAAGATAACAATATATTGCTTAATTACTAGTTAATGAAGAGGGGATTGACCAAGATAGTGGTAGATTGTGATAATTTAATCAAGCAAATATATATATAGAATAATTAAAATAAAAAAGATAAGATTATATTAATTGATTGTTAGGGATAGCAAATAATGATGTAATTGAGCTGTTTCACGCATGGTTTTGTGGGTCATATTTTATGAGTTGTGTGTGTGGTGGAAAGTGAGAATATCCTCCAATTTAATTTGCTAACGAGACATGTGAACCCCCCATGCAAATTACAAGAAACCCCACTAACCCCACCAAAAGTAAGTCATTTGTTGCCTAAACAGATGACAAATTATAAACATAAATGTCAAGAAATATAATATTTTGTTGCTTTACATTATTTGGAGATCTGTTTCGTTTTTTTTTAAAGAGTAAAATGTTATTTTAATCTTAACATTTAGATCAAATTTTAATTTAGTTATTAATATTTTAAATGTTTTATTTTAATTTCAAAAAATTTTAAATAAATTTAATATTATTTTACCATTAAATTTGACAAGTATAGTTAACGAAATAAGTGACATGAGTATTAATAATATTATTAGTTAAGTTATATTATACATTTGTACTCCTTCTTCTCATTTTTTTATTGTACAAAACCCTAAGATTTTAGTAATCAATCATTTAAGAACCAAAGAAAAAATATTTTACACTGATAAATATTATTGATACACCAAAGATATTTCTACAGTAACAAAAAGCACCCAAAATCACATCATTACAAAATGTTTTTAAGATTTTATTATCACCTATATTAATTATTAGCTCGATCTGTATATATAGTTGGTTTTTATTCTATGTTTAAAAAATCTTTATTTACCTTTTCTATTGTTCTTCTTGTTCTTCTAATATTCTTGGACACTACATATATAGAGTTGTGTGGCTGATGGAATTGCTGACCTAAAAGGCACTACTTATTTATATTAATTAGTTTTGGTTTTCCACTGCTGCCTCCACTTTGAAACTAATAATCAGTTGGTGACTTCAAAATGCAAAAACTTGATTAATTTAAAGTTTAAACTGCACCAATCAATTTAGGGAACAAAAGTAATTGATACATTAAACTATTAAAATATGGAACAAAGTCGAATATCAATCATGTTTGAAAGATAATAAAAAATCAGTTTAAACAATCTAAAATTATTTTATTTAATATTAAGTGGCTGTAAGTGAAGCAATAACAAGAGTATATGAGAGTCTTTATCAATTTTTGGGCACAAAAGAAGGAGAAAAATGTATATAAAATCGCAAAGAGCCGTGAAAGAAAAACGAGAGATTTGGATCAGGTTAAGTGCATACAAGATAAGGATGAAGAAGTGCTGGCTCAAGAGGAGAAGATTAACGAAAGATGGAAGAGCTACTTATACAAATTATTTAATGAAGGACATAAGACTCTTCTGAGCCTTGGTCGGTTATGCACAAGGAAAGAAGATCAAAACTTTGACTATTATCGATGGATTCGAGACTTCAAGGTAAAAGAGGCTCTAAATAAGACCTGATAATATCCCGATTGAGGTTTCTAAGATTCTTGGAGGAAAAAACATCAATGGGTTAACCAAATTTTTAATAAGATTTTAAGGTCAAAGAAGATGTCTGATGAGTGAAAAAAGAGCACATTGGTACCTATCTACAAGAATAAAGGGGATATACAAAGTTGCAAAAACTATAGAGGGATCAAACTCAGAAGCGATACCATGAAGTTATGCGAAAGGGTGATAGAACGGAGGTTGAGAAAAGAGACACAAGTAACAGAGAACCAATTTGGATTTATGCCAGACAAATCCATCATCGAAGCGATATACCTGTTAAAAAGAATGATGGAGAGCTATCGTAGTAATAAAAGGGATCTACATATGCTGTTTATTGATTTGGAAAAAGCATACGATAGGGTGCCAAGGGAGGTCTTATGAAAGATCTTAAAAAATAGGAGAATAAGGATCGCATATATTCGTGCAATTAAAGACATGTATGATAGGGCCACAATTAGTGTGAAGACTCAAGGTGGTGTGATAGAGAAATTTCCTATTGGTATAGGATTATACCAATGATCATCCTTAAATCCATACATTTTTACATTAGTCTTAGAAGTACTCGCAGAGCACATCTAAGAGCCTATGCCATGGTGCATGCTTTTTGTCGATGATATCGTCCTTATAGGAGAGTCAAGGAAAGACTTAAATAAGAAGTTGGACTTATGGAGAGAAGCTCTAGAAGTGTATGGACAGAGCCGTAGCAAGACAGAATATATGGAATGTAAGTTCGGTCTGAGAAGGGAAAATCCTAATATAGAGGTGAGGATTGGAGAAAATATCCTACGAAAAGTTAAAAGTTTTAAGTATCTTGAGTGCATCATACAGGATAATGGAGAGATTAAACATGATGTAAATCATAGGATCCAAGTAGGTTATTCAAAATGACAGAGTACATCTGGTTTTATATGCGACAAAAAAGTGTCTTTAAACCTTAAAGGTAAATTTTATCGCACTGCTATAAGACCGGCTATACTTTATGGTACGGAGTGTTGGGCGGCCAAATGAGAGCACGAACATAAGTTGAGTGTGGCAGAGATGAAGATGTTGGGATAGATGAATGGTCATACACGATTGGATAAAATAAGGAACGAATATATAAGAGAGAGAGTTGGAGTAGCACCCATTGTGGAAAAGATGGTAAAATCGCGTCTCAGGTGGTTTGGACATGTGGAAAAAAGACCGATAGAACATCTAGTCAGGAGGGTAGATGAGATGGAAGATGGATAAAGGATGAAAGGCAGAATAAGACCTAAGAAGACCATCCATGAGATGGTCAAACGAGATCTACATGTAAACGATCTATCTATAGATATGATACATGACAGAGTTTAATGGCGTCATTTGATTCATGTATCCAACCCCACCTAGTGGGACAAGAAATTATATGAGAATTTAGTTACAAATACTAGTAATATTTAGTGGTGATTAAAAAGATACTTAGGTAAAATTATCATAATTCGGTCTTCAAATGCAAAGTATTAAACCACAAAAATTATTATTTATCAATATACGTTTTTTAGAAAATATTAACAATAAAGAATTTGAATAGTGATGAACAATTTATAGAAATTTTATATATCTTAATTGTGTAATAGAAAGAGGGAATTTTGAAACAAGTATATAAAAATTTATTTATGAGGGAATGGTAATAGAAAATAAAGAGCCGCTCTCGAAATAACGAGTCCATAAATAATAAAAAATGATCTTAGATGTTGTGTTAGCTTAAATTAAAGTATGGTTTGGTTTGGAATGAAGAGGTTTATAAATTAAATAAATAATTATATAGTTCCCTTGCCACATGTATACACTAGCTATAGCCCAGTCCAACATGTCTCCCTTAATGTCAATATTATTTGTAAATTGGGTCACTAATTTAAGCTTCATTTTCAGCATCCGAAAAGAAATAAATTTGTCTTTCTGCTGGTGTTCATGTTTTGATAACATTAAATAATAATATTCTTCTAAGTACTATGTGTGAAAACAAATGTAATGATTCTGGGTGTTGAATACATAGTTCTCAGTTGAGATAATAGCATAGAATAAACATAGTCATCCTATTGATGTTGATTAGTTTTGGAAAACGATGGTCATGCTTCCCCATCTCAATTATTGCTTACAATTCAAGGCATTGAATAATGTGAAAAAAAAAAATAGAAAAATAAGTTCTTAAGAGTTAAAAGTTATTAGTTAACCACTATCATGTATGGACACTGATACGGATACAAGACATGATACAACAATAATATATACTATATCTAAATTTATTTTAATAATATATATTAAGAATAAAATTAGACACGCTGACACGTGATAGTATTTAGATGTGTTCAGACGTGTCTAGAAAAGAATTTTTTATTTTTTATTAAAACATACACGGTTAAATACAATAAATATGCGTGTTGAACGAGTATGAATGAATATCGTGTTCAAAATATATTTAATATGTAGACACAACAACTCAGCAAATAAAATATCTGTGGTTCATAGATTAACCAAAATGATCAATTAAAACAAAATGATAGATTAAAACGGACCGATTACATATTAAAGTAAGAACAAAGAAGAAGAGCCATGTAAGTGAATAACTAATTAATAACATGTATTAGATATTTTGAATATGTCTATATTTTAATCCGTTTTGTGTGTAAGACCATGATGCAGGGACTCCAACAAATCGTTTATCCTCATCCTCACTCTACGAAAACCTCAAATATGTAAAATGTCTAAACTACCCTTAATCAATGTAAATTTTTTTCTTCACCAAGAATTTAGCCACCATTGTAGTGCTTTCCCTCCAACCTCTAGCCTTTTCATGGTCGCCACCTCGCCGGTCACCGCTCTGCTTGCATTATTGCTGCCATTGTGTTACATCGTGGGTCTTTTTTTGATACGTACTTCAAATATTCGTAAGACAAAAAGTTCAAATATTATTTAAAAATTATTAGTTTATATTTTTAAAATATTTAATTTAATTTAATATATTTTAATTTAATTTATTTAATTATTAAATTAGGCTTTATATTTGTGAGTTTAGAGTTTTTTATGTTTTAACTTAATATAGAGATTATAAACATTTCATAAACTATTATACTCGTCATATAGATTAGAGAGATTAAAAGAATGTCAAAGCACTTTTTAGTTTCGTGATGAAATCATGGTGTGGATAAGTGAAGTTGAGTGAGTCCCTCTCTTATTGCATCGAGAAATTGGATAGAAGATTGATGAATTCCTTCGATTCAATTTCCAAACTATAGCGTAGACAAATTAAGTTGAAGAGTCACTTTCCTATTATATCAAAAAATTAGTTAAAAAATAGAGTGATTCTCTTTGTATTCAATTTCAACCTATCCTTTTATTTTTTTTCAATTTCAATTCTTATCTTTTTGTTTATCATTAGTTATCATTTTGTATTACCCTTTTTTCGTATCGTTACAAAATTGTTGTTCTTGATTGTACTGAAATGAAATAGGGAATTAAGCAAGAAGGCATCTCCTGTCCCCATCTTGTCCTA
>NC_029789.2:138292224-138293311 GCF_000816755.2 Arachis ipaensis | reverse complement strand
ATTCTGTGGAAAAAAATTATGATACCTAATTTGTAATATATAATATTATAACACTATATGATTAATTAGTGATAAAGACTAAATATTCTTTTCTTTCAATTTAAGTAAAAATCTTTGGCATATATAATATAAATGAGAAACTGTGTGTCATCCATTGTTTTAATTTTTTTTTTTCTTTACACCATTATCCATGACCATATCCTATATATTAGTCTATTACTATGAATCTTATCAATTTAGTTCAAAAAAATGTGGGGTTGTCTCTTCGATTCTCTCTTTTTTTTTTTTATTTGTCTCTATGACTTTATAAATGCAATGTTGGTATATTATTTTTTTTTAAATATTTAATTTTGATATATTTACAATGTAAAATCTTTTATATAATCGGATAATCACATTCATTCTTTTAAATGATCATTTACATGGTTAATGTGTTTGTTTGAGCGCCATTATTTTGATAAAAAAAAATTATTTTTCAATGAAAAAAGATCTTTTTTTTTATTTTTTAGCGTGTTTGACAAATTTCAAATAGTAAAAGTAAAAGCATTAGAAAAATAAAAAAAACATCCTTTTTAACAAGTTGTAGCTTACATCTTTTTTTAAAAGATCTTTTTTTCTTAAAAAAAGATGTTTTTTATGTAATAAATAAACAAAAAAATACTTTTATATTGTTATATCCAAACATAATTGATAGATAAAAAGATCTTTTTGCATGAGATATCCAAACATAAAATTACTTTTACTTTTCTATAAGATCTTTTAAAAAAAGATAACTCTAAAAAAAGATCTTTTCTTAGAAGCTCACCCAAACAAGCCCAATGTCTATAAAGCACAAATACTTCGTTAAATTATTATATCCGCGTGTTGAACATTTTAGACATGACATTCGTCCGACACGCATGTCTGTTGTGTCCAACCGTGTCTTAATAAAAAATAAAAAAAAATTTTCGAACACGCTAAATACCATTACGTGTCAGCGTGTCTAACCTTATTCTTAACATATATTTTTAAAATAAATTTAAAAATATTATATATTATTTATTAAAAAAACAAATATTTTAAATACTTTATATAATTAAAATAAGAC
>NC_029789.2:138290389-138292099 GCF_000816755.2 Arachis ipaensis | reverse complement strand
TTTATATAATTAAAATAAGACATTAAAAATAATTAAAAAAATAATTTATATTTTATATTAATAAAATATCAAAATATCATTACGATTTATCTAAAAAATAATTTATATTTTATATATATGTGTGTCCCCGTGTCTTATAAAATTTAAAAATTCATGTGTCGGCGTGTCCCATGTCGTGTCGTATTCCGTATCCGTGTCTGTGTCCATGCATTATAGATTAATATAAAAAATAGTTACTTTTATTGACGTAGTGTTATATAATTGAATGTACATGTAAAATTATTTTATATTGATAATACATTAAAATTAAATTCTTTTTAAAATTCTAACAAGTTCGAATCGAGTTTGTGTCGGTCAATCATCAATTTTTTTGTGACTGAAATAAACTAAACAAAGAAAAACAAAACAAATAAAATAAAGGAACTACTTAAATAGAAGAACAGTCTCGTTTAAGACTACTCTTAAACTCCTCCCAAGATAAAGAAAGTTCTACATAAAAAAGTTATAATTTCATCGTCATTTTTGACATAGTATCTGTCACCGTCTTTGCATTTCTCATAATAAAACGAAAGTCAACACGTCAATTCCAATGCATGATATCTCTTATTAAAAAAATAAATTTATTGACAAAAAGTTATCAATTTTATTGAAAAATAAATACTCAAAACTGAGGTCTTGCTAAATGTGAACAAGCACTAAATCACTCACATTCAATAAAAGAATTTTACGTTATCTATAATATTTTCTGTCAACCATATACTAGCTAATGCTAATGAATAATTAAGTTCCCATAAGTTCATGTAATGTGCATTTCCTTAAGATTTAATATTTTGATTCCATTATATATATTAATTATAAAATGGCTGAAATGAAGTTCTAGCCAATTTTATTTTATTTAAAAAAATAAAAGAATAGATTTTGTATAAAGTTATAAACTCACATCAGGGAGAAAACAGAAATCAAGACACAATCACAATCTCATCATCCATAATAATGATATAATTAAAGTAGGGATGGAAAGAAGGGATTATGTTGATTGGGATTTGATTTTGTTTTCTAGGATTTATTTAATTAGTGCTTTGGTAATATAAGAAGGAAAAAAAAAAAAAACGAAGACAAGAGGAAGTGGAAAGAGATGTAGGGAATATATGGTATCTACTGTAGATTTATAGGCACATGCAAACTCTTACACATGCTTTATATTAAGAGAAAACCAAATATTAAAATGATATAATGTTAGGGAGATAAAAAAATAGTTAAAATTTATTTTATTTAATATTTATTAATTATTATTAGAATTAATAAATATTAAAAAAATAAATTTTAATTTTAATTATTTTTGGTTAATTTTTTTGTTATAAAATATTTCTGATATATAAAACACTTCCAAAATAAACAAATATTTATTACAATAGTAGTAATGATAATAATAAAACTATAAAAGTTTTCCACCACGTAGCACCACCACCAGTTCCAAATCCAAACAACTCAACCAAAATCCCATTTAATTAGTATATTATATATCATCATCAGATTCTCATAATTTAATTTTATTTATTTTAATTGGATTCGGATATGTGTATATTATACACACGGGGACTTGAGCCTAACTTTCAATATCCCATAATTGTTAAGGTTAGAGTTATTAAGAGTTATTGAGACTAAAATAATATTTGACAGATCCTTATGCCACAACTGTACTTTTGGAGA
>NC_029789.2:138285519-138290200 GCF_000816755.2 Arachis ipaensis | reverse complement strand
TATTTTCTAGGATCAAATTCGTGGATAACAATTAATTTAAAAAAAAAAAAACTTGCATAAAACAGATAGTTGTAAATTGTCACAATTTTATTTTTAAAACCAAGGAAAAAATAGTAGTGGTTATACTAGAGATTAATGAAAATAGGTATGAAATCTTTTATTAACTTAAGGTGTTTTACCGAGTGTCATAAACTGTTTAGTGATAGTTTGAAACCGTCGCAAAACTCTTATAAAATCGTCACAATTATTTTAGGTTCCTGTAATGAAATTTATATATATGGTAAATATATTTTATATATAATTGGCCAATAGAATCGGAGCAAATTGGTCGATCGAATCACTAGTTCAACAAAAAAACGATATTTAATATGATTTGGTCTTTAAGCAAAACTATCCCAGCATTAATGAACCAATGAAAAGCTAAAAAATCGATGGAGAATAAATAAATCAAACCAAACCAAAGCTTAGATGATGCTTGAATTTAACCAAAAAAAAAAAAAGACAAAAAGAGGATTTCCAACCCTAACCCATGTACCCACCGAACTCATTCTTAGCATCCTTGAACAACACCTCTTTCTACTTTGTTTCTCTAAGCCTCCGTCGCATCTCCTCTTGTCAGGAGTAGAATCAAAACACATATTTTTAAAAGAGGAGAAGCTCAACAACAAATTGACTACAAACCAGAGAGTGGCAGACGCTATGATGTCAAATGCATAAGGTACGTAAAGACAGATATGTATGTAGACAACAACAACATATACATGAGTGGGATAGAGAGGCAGAGTAATTATGAGTGAGCCTAAAAGGGAGAAGGTAGCAGAGCAACGAGAATGACTTGAAAGGATAGACGATGAAAGAAGGAAGACAGTGGACATCATAAGAGATAACATAAGATGAGAAAACACTACATCCAAACTCAAAACCTTAAAGTAGTATGTTAATGGGTCTCTCATCTTATAAACTCCTCACTCTTTCTTGTTTTCTTTGATGTAGGACTAACTTCATACACTACTCACACTTGCAACATTAACAATTTGTCCTTTAAAGATTTTAAATTAGTCATGTTAGTCTTTCCGTCACTTTGTTTGTTAATAGTATCAAAATTTGGTAATGTGACACGTTAAGTGACACCACAACACACACTTAGAAGTCTTAATTGACTATTAACATGATTAATTTATAAAATTAGATAAAATCAATCTCGAATTGAGGAATTCCAATTGTCTCAAGTTCTCCTCATAATTAGGTTTTGATTTGATCTAATTTCATAAACTTATTATGTTAATAGTCAATTAAGACTCATAAGAATGTGTTGGAGTGTCACTTAATGTGTCATATTAACAAATTTTGACATCATCATCAACAAACAAAGTGACAGAAGGACTAACATGATTAATTTAAAAACTTTAAAGGATGAATTTGATTAAAAAAATCTTTTGGAGACCAATTTAAAAAACAAGTGATATTTTAAAAATTAATTTGATCATTTACTCATAAAAATAATGGTGAGATGGACTAAGTTTTTTTTATTTTTTATTTTTTTTTATATACATCAAAAGAAACTCAACACATGAAAGAGAAGTAGAAGAATCAGAAGTAGAATTAGACTATTTCTTTCGGTATTGCACTATTGCCATAAAAAATAGCCAACATTACACAAAGTTACGGTCTAAAAAAAAATGCAAACAAGCAAAGCAAAAACAAAATTACAATTAATATAGCACTTCCAGCCATCTATTTGTATCACCATGGAGTTATCCTGTAGCCACTTTTATTCACCTTCATGATTCTAATGGACTCAATGTTTACTGTACTCTTTTGCCAAGTTTTTTTTACCTTTTTTTTTCTTTGAATATGTTAGTGTCCATGAACTTCACTCTCACATTTTGTATTACTTGCTGAACCATATGTGTTTTATTTCTCACTATTTTCAAGTTCCAACTTGTTCCTATTTTGCCATTCATCCAATCTACAGTATCTTTGTTCTCTAGTATAAACACCACTTTTTTTTCTTAGTCTCACATCCTCAATTATAAATTGTAGTACTATTTCCGGGCTTACAAGAGTAACATTTTTCATTGGATTTGTCAGCAATCATGCCTCCCAAAAAATATTTAACCAAACCATGTGAATTGTCTAGATATCTCTCGGCGACAAATTTATTTACTTCTGGTATAAATAGCGCACACATCCACTACCACCATTAGCCCTCTATTAATTATTGGTACTGATTTAACCATGAGTAATGTTAAGTTCAAAAACTTTTGTGATTTGTAGCCATCAAATAATTATTAATAATATTTTTAATAGTGTGAGATTTCATCCAATAGTATAGAATTATTCATTTTTTTTGCTGGTTATATGTTAACCAAAATTTAATAAAATTGTTAGATCCCTCAACTTTTCCTTTAACCATTTTTCTCCTACTTTCTTTCACAACGCACCATTAATTGGTAAACATTTTATTTATTCCACGCAATTAGTAATTACTGCTTGTTCTTTTTCATCAAAAATTTTTCTAACACTCCAAACTACCCACAAAATCGCGAAGTAATATATATGCCATTTATTTTTATACCTTTTTTAACTTCTTGTTGCATCCAAGCTTTAAACTAATTTTTCATATCCTTTATTTCTACTCATTTTACATCAAATTAATTTAAAATAGAAGCAGTGTAAAAATAAATGGTATACCATTTTCACTTTCATTCTACATAGAACACATGTTGCACCTTTAGTATCTAGCTAGTAGGGTTAAATACGATTTTGGTCTCTAAAGTAGGGGCTAAAAATTTATTTCGTCCTCAACATTTTTTTCGCTACAAAATAATTCTAAAAAATTAACATAGTTTTAAAATCGTTTTTCGGACTAAAATACCATTCTCCTTCCCCTTCTCCTCAAATTCAACCAAAAACAAAGCAGAAGTAGCAACAACAATAAAACAACAACAACTAGAAGCAGAAGAAGAACAACAACACCAACAGTAACAATAATAAAATTAGAAACAAAATCAATGTAATAAAAAACATAAACAGAATCAAAATTAAAATGAAACAGAAACATAAACAGAAGCAAAAACACAAAAAAGATATGGAACAGAAGCATAAACACAAAGAAAGACCCAATGTAACCAGAAGCAAAATCAATGTAATCAGAAACATAAACAAAAGCAAAATCGGATGACTATCTAGTGGTACACGACAGCAAGAGCAGCTCCAATGAAAAGCTCAACCCAAAAAATTCACTGCAATGAAGAAAAGGAGATATGAAAGTTAGAAAGAAATGAGTGAAAAAAAAGCCAAAAACGAAGAAGATATACATGATCATTCCATGCATGGTTTCTGTTGAAGATGATGGCAGCACCAAGGCTCCTAGCTGGGTTAATCCCAATTCCAGTGACAGGAATGGTTGCCAAGTAGTGGACCAAGAAGACAGCAAACCCGATCGGAAGCAGCGGTGACCGGCGAGGAGCAGCGACGACCGGCGACTGAACGAGGAGGAGAAGCAGAAACGGCGAGCAGCAAGCGGCGCATGACGTCTACCCTCCCGGATCTGCTAGCGTTGATGTCGAGGAGCAGCTGTGAGGACCGAACGACGAAGAGCAGCGACAGCGGCGAGATCCAGGAGCAGTGGCGGCGGACTCCCTTCCCCTTCCCTTCCCTGCCATCCCTTCCCCCTCTTCTTCCATTTAAAACCTACCTCCTCCAGCGTGATTACCCCTTATCCTGTTCCCTAACTTTTAACCCGTTTTTCTTTTTTTTTTTTTAATTAGGGATAATTTAGTAATAAAAATTAAAATTTTGGTAAAAATGACGATTTTAAAATTAAGTTAAACTTTTAGGACCATTTTGTAACAAAAAAAAAATATCGAGGACGAAATAAATTTTTAATCCCTATCTTAAGACCAAAATCGTACTTAACCCTATCTAGTACTTCTCTCTTTAATAGCTTCTCCTTTGTATTCAAGCCATCCGAAATTGTAAACCATGCCATCATCTATTCTTGGTAGATTTAGTCATCTCCAAAGTTTGTCAAAGATATGTTTGGTATTTGAAATTTCGTGTATTTTTTCAAGCGCAACATCATAGAATGACTTGACGTTGTACTCACCATCTGTATTGTGTATCCATGCCAGGTTATCTTTGTAACCTATACAAAGAAAAACAGAATTTAAAATACACTCTAACCCTTTAATTTGTGCTTTTTTTCTCTTGAAAACTTCTCTCTTCCATTAAAGTTGTCAGACCTATGATCCAACCTACATACCACACTCACTAATATTACAATTCTTCTTATTTGAGACTCTATACAACGTCAAAAATCTTGTCTCTAACTTTTTGTCTTAAACCTAGATGTGATTGTTCATGAGTCAATTAAATTGTCATTGTATTAAAACCTCAATCACAAAACTAAGATTTCTCTTCACAAATTTAATGTCAATTGGCATTTGGGCTTAATAAAACCTTTATTTTTGGTAATATCTATTTTTCTTTAGACTTAATATAAAACACTTATTTCTTTTTCATAAGGCTTGATTTATTTTTGGTAATATCTTTTTTTTATCCTGAATTACACTTGTCCTTAAAATACTAATACAATACACATAATTTAAAATAAATTTATGGTAAAAAAGATATGAGATATAATTTTGTTTGAAGAAAAAAATGAAAATACTATTAA
>NC_029789.2:138276909-138284873 GCF_000816755.2 Arachis ipaensis | reverse complement strand
AAACATGGGGTTAGCCTGAATAATAATAATAATAATATGTTGAATTTAATTTGCAGTTGCACCCATAAGGTGTATTACGATATTCTAATAATAATATGAAACATTTTATATTGATATAATGATATTCAATTAAACTTATTCATTAATAAATGATTACTGACTTATGAAACATGAAAAGATAACATTTAATGAGATATCTATATAAAATTTGTATAAATTAAATTAAATAAAATTATTTATTTATTTATTGGATATAAACTTTGGATGTATGATCGCTCAATCAATGAGGTCCCCCCATTTCCCCTGCCATGCTCTTTAATTAAAATGCATGATTGATCCATATGTCTAATTTAAAATTTGCAGGATACCTTATAATATAACCTAGAACTCTGTATATTATTTAAGATGTTAAGAAATATTTTGTTGCTCATGCAATCCATGTTTTGCTTTAATGGAAGATTTTCTTGGAATATAATATAAGCATAGGAAGTCTCTATGTACTATTATACACATTATTATAATATAATAATAATAACAATAATTAGGAGTATACGTATTGGAACAACTGGAATTGGGACCTTGGAAGCTACAAGGAAATGGTGATGACCCACATGTTGCAAAATTCAAACATTTGGTTTGCAATTTAGATATGAAAACCTTATTATAAAAATATTCGTAAGGTCCCACTGATTACTTGGAAATGTGGCACCATTAATGCAATTGGGCCTCCTTGTCTAACAAAACCAACATCCCCCAGTGCTCTTATAATCTATCTTGGATATCATTTTCTGATACACTTCATTCTTATTATATCAACCATCATTATTATTATTATTATTATTAACCAACTTGACTTGGTCGAGTGATCAGCTCACTCGTCCGCTTAAGCAAGTGTTGAGAGTTCAAACCCCGTCTGCTGTATATGCAACTCATTGGTCAGCGACAGACCCTTAAATGAAACTCAGATTCGCGACGGATTAGTCCTTAACCTGTCGGATTGGGGGATACCGTTTGGGTAAAAAANNGGAAATAAGATGTTAAAATATGAACATTTGAAAAAAAAATTCTTGATAGATTTAATAACCGGTATATTTTTTTCCATGTCTCGAAATGATTATAAGAATATATATATTTCTAAGGTATTATTAATATATAGGAATAAGCTTAAAAAATTTAAAACTAACACCGGACTTGGGTGAGTTTGTTGCACCAAAGAAAAATAGATTAGTCTAATAAATTATTACTTAAACCACATTGACTTGAAGTCAATAGAATATAAACCATTTAAAAAAGAGTTTGTTGCACTCATTATATATTTATATTGAAAGAAATAATAGTGTTACAACATAAATATATGGTGATGAATTGTTGTGTCAATGTAAGGCAGGATTATTATATTTCATCCCATAATATAAAAAAAAAGTATGAGTTATTATATTTACATATAGCATTTTATTTCGATCATATAAGAGAATTATGGCATATATGGAATCTTGGTCTGCTTGAACATCACTATATTTATTGATTGAGTTATTATTCTCCCTAGCTAGCACTGGTAGCTATATAGCTTATTATAGTTATGGGGTCTTATTGCACTTCTTGTTTCTTTAGAGAAAGTCGTTACATGCATTAAGATTTTGAATTTTCTCGTTCAGCATCAAGAATCTTTATCATCCACCACGACAAAAAAGAAAAAAGAAAAAAAAAAACCTTTGTTATCATCATTTTTTGACACCTTCTATTCTTGTTCCAAGCTTAACAAGTATTAATTAATAAGAGTGTTAGAGGGTCAGCAACTTTTGTGATTTATAGTCATTAAGTAATCATTAATGATGGTGTCAGATTTCATTTAATGATGTGGGATTACTCACTTTTCTTTTGTCGGTTAAATGTTGGCCAAAATTTAATAAAGTTGTTGCCCCTAAATTTTTCCTTAATTAAATTCTTTTACCTTCTTTAGTAGTAAAAATGAAAAATAAAAAAAGTGGGAGCCAATAAATAAAATAATTTGAAATCAAGAAATGCTATTCATCCTTTAAAAATAATTTTTAAATAACATTTGAATCAATAATTTAATTATAATAATTTTAAAATTGATTTGTTTAATGTTAGAGAGAGAAAAAACGTCAAATCAATATATATTTATTGTAATTATATATTTGAAATTATTGTAAAAAATGGCTGAAAAATAGAAGAGTTTAATGAATACTTAGTTGTATTGTTTTGATTAATCAGTTACGTCTAGTATTCGAATCTTGACTCATGAAGCATCCACGTCCCTTCTTTTCACGTGCGTTTAGATTTTCTTCTCATGTATACTTCAATTTGGTCTGTTTAAAAATCATATCTACCAACAAAAATAGAAAAGAAAAAAGAAAAAGAAAAAGAAAAGAAATCAAAGCGTCTAACTTATAAAGTTTAATTTAGTTGCATAAATTTAAATGACAAATTGGTACTTACACTTAAATTAACAAAATCTCAACCATATGGATGATGTCATTTCCTTTAACGGTGAAATTCTTAATTATTATTCAAGAGTTTTTAAAAACATGGATGCTTTATGCTTAGTTTTGATTAGTTTATTAGTTCCGGTGCCTAACAAAACCAAACCATACTTAGCTTCCTCTTAATAAAGTCTTGATTATTATTATTCCATGCATGCATGTGCTCATCATACTCTTATCTCTTTTACTATTTTGTGGCTATTTTTCAACCTACTTGTTAAATAAAGCTGGACATATATATATATATATATTCTTTTCTTTCATTTTTATATGATCGAATAAAAATAATAATATTTAGGACATAATTACACATATTATGTGTATAAAATTATAGATATGTTATATAAGATAATTTTAGATATTATCTTCTTAAAATTATTGAGTAAATGTGGCAAATAATAGAGAACACTATAATGTTATTAATTTCGTTAGATAACTAAGTAGGGTATTAGCTAACTACAACCAATTAGTATATAGATTGTAAAAGAAGTCTAACAAGGAGAAAAACAAATTAAATCCATACACCGCGGTCCAAAATCGCACGGCAGCGCCATGTCGCCCACCACCTTCCCTCGCTCAAAAGTTGTCCGTGTCGCCCACCACCATCTGTTGTTCGGAATTGTTTGTGCTGTCCATCACTGATCGTTAAGTCTTTTTTTTTTTTCTCTTTAAAGGGAATGCAAATTCAAATTATCATGAGAAATATTCAAAACCAAATGAAAAAAAACATCTAAAATCTAAAAAAAAATCAAAAGCCAAACATCTAAAATCTAAAAAAAAAATCAAAAGCCAAATGAAAACCAACATCCAAAGACTAAGAAAAAAAGCATCTCAAACTATTAAAAAAAAAATCTAAAACTTAAAAAGAAGAAACATTCAAAACAAAAGAAAACAAAATCCAAAACATATAAAAAAGACACATCCAAAATCTAGGAGAAAGAAATATCTATAACTAGTAAAATGAATCATCAAAAACCAACAAGAAGAAAAAAGAGGAGAAAAATAAAAAGAACGCAGTGTGTGGCGAAACCGTCACTACAAGAAAAATGCTGAGTACATCAGATTTACCGTCGGATTCATTAAATAATTCCGACGGTAATCAATTTACCACCGAAAATAATCGGATGGTATGAACCTCGCCGGTAAATGTTTACCATCAGATTTTTTTTCGTTCGACGGTAATTACTGTCGGATTCTCCGATAGAATGTAGTGAATACAAAAACGGATCATGTTGAGCGTTACTGTCAGAAATTTCTGACGGTAATATTTGGCGCCACATCATTCCTTCTCCCGCCATATTACCATCAGATTCATCCGACGGTAATGCCATGGAAATATATTTTAAAAAATAATGTTACCGTCGAAATATTTCGATAGTAATTCCGACATTAGCTTTTTTTATTATCTTTTCCGTCAATCTATAGTGTACCCTGATAATTAACAATTGAAATAATGTTTTAAACCTGATGTGAAGCACAAAATATAAATTATAAATACCGAATGATGGTAATTGAAATATCTAAAACAATGCTAACTATTTTAGAATCACAGAACTATGTTTATAGTCACTAAAATATTTATTACAAATGCAATTAGGTTTTTAAAGAAATACATATTACAGAACAATGTTTACATTAACCCTAATCAGATTCTCATCTTCTTCCTCTAGATCATCATCCTCCTCTTCCAATGTAATTTATTGATTATCATCGAATTCGTCTTCCTCTTCTTCATCGCCATCGACCCGTCTTCTTCTTGAAGATCTTTGTCTTGTGGTGGAAGTGCGTGGACATCTAATCCAAGGTCAGTGATGTCATCATCCATAACAGCAGACCTAAGGAGGATGGGTTCACCGGTATTAACCACCATTCTCGTAGGATTAGGGTCGTCAATCTGGTAAGGTTGTTGATCCTCTGTCCTATCATTAGACTCGATACGGCCGCTTGGCTTAGTCTTAATCACAACCAACCAACTAGACTTGCATGAACCCGGATAAGGCAAATAGTATATATGTCGTGTATTTTTGAGGTAGAATAAAAGGATCATAGTGTATATATTTCTTGGTTACATTAACTTCAGGGATATCGTAGTTTTTGTGCTTTCGTGTTCCTTGTCACGAACTATGATCATACCATTCACATTTAAATACGCATACCTTGTACGTAGTGCGACAGAAATACTCTAACTCAACTATGTTGTGCAAGACACCAAACCAATAAGAGTGACCCCGCCTGAATTTTTGCAAATCCAAACTCTAGTATTATCTGTTATCTTTCTGATCGATCACTGTAAGGTATGGAACTGATATCCATTAATAGTGTACATCGGGTAGCTAGTGTTCTTATTCATTTGTCCTAACTAAGTGCAACTAGTTCCGAATCTGTTGTGTTAGTTAGCTGTACCTTGACGTATTCTCTGAACCAACATGGAAAGTTGTTTAATGAGGTATCAGGATTTGCATCTTGGAATAACCTACATGATTCATTAGAGGATAAAGAAGTTTTAATTAGATTAAGAAGTTAGTATCTTACTGATTGCAGTATTTGCCAAGACTTAAAAAACTCACATGAGGTAGGATAAAGTTTGGTCACAGTTACGCTACACATGCAGATATGCAGCATCGATTTCCTTCTGTTCTATCCAATAGTCACTGTCCACATTCATTGCAGCTCCTTCCGGCAAAAAGATTGGGTATGTTATTTCACTTGACGAGGATTCTTCCCTTTCATTATTCCTTGCAACCCCTGTTCTACGTGACTCTACATGAGACTAAAAATAGAATGAGCAAATTGCAGATGTTTCTTTATTTAGGAATACTTCGCATATGTTGCCCTCAATCTGAGCTTTGTTCTTCACGGTGCGCTTGAAGGAACTAATCATCCTCTCAAATTGGTACATCCACCTAAATTGGACTGGTCCACATAGTATTGTCTTGTATGGTAGGTGGACTGCTAAGTATTCCATAATGTCAAAAAAGGATGGAGGAAATATCCTCTTCATCATAGAAAGTATGAGAGGAATGTTCTTGTCTATGATTGTGAGATCATTAAAGCTAAGTTTCGTAGCACATAACTCTCTAAAAATTCACTTATTTCTGCGAGGAGTTTCCAGATGTTCGTTAGAAGTTCTCTGAATACGACAAGAAGCAAAGACTCCATGAAGACATGACAATCGTGAATCTTTAATCCAACAAGCCTACCCTATGATACGTTTGCACACCTGCCCAAGTTGGAGGCGTAACCAACAGAAAACCTTCGATAGAGAGCCCACCGCCTATTATCAAGTCTTCTGAAGTTCAGATTTGGCCACCTACAAATATCCTCCAAGTCTAATCTAGCCTTATCGTTGTCCTTTGTTCGCTCATCATCCATTACTGTGTGCATGATATTTTCAAACACGTTTTTCTCAATGTGAATCACATCAAGACAATATCGTACCAAGTACATCTGTGTGACGGATGTGTCATGATTCCATCATTTCTCTTGTTATTATGTCAGGATATGTGAGTGGTCGAAATCATCAATGCATACAGTCATTTTAGTCTAGGAATTAAGGGCAAGTAGTGCATATGTTTCGTTGAAATTCTCTTCAACCGGCATTTACCGATATGTTCTCTCTCAACTTGGAACTTCGGTGATATACAAAATCTGCATTTAGTTAGGTCTGTATTTGTCTTATAGTAAGCGCATACAACTATTCAGATAATAATAAATTTTCACCGCATTTAGACCCAACTTTAAAACTAGCTTCTTTGCTTCGTAGTGATTTCGGGGGATACTAGTGGACCCAACAGGTACCAGTTCGTTGCAAAGGGTAGTCCATTTATTAAATGAGTCTTGGGTATAATTTGAATTTGACTTAATACTCATCATCCTAACACATGCAAACAATTCCGAATGAATGCACCCCTCGTACAAAGGTTTCGCAGCAGATTTTAAGAGATGATAAAATGTTTTCACTTCCAGGTTAGGCTCTTCTTCAGCCCCTTCCAATTTCATAACACATGTTGCATCACATACCATCTCATTATATCTCTCTTGGTTAGCCTCCCAAGTCATGTCATCCATGTTTAGGTCTCTCAACACCCGAACCCTCATTGATTGACAACCAAACCAATTCAAATTAGAGACAGACCGATTACTTCCCTGCTCATCCACTTCTTCGTGTTTTGTCCACATCCAATATCCATCATTGAACCCGTAACGATAGAGGTAAAGCGTTATGTCCGCCGGTCCTAACCACTTAGTCAGTCGACACTTTTGAAAAAGACACCTAAAAACCTCTTCAGACATAAACGGTTCCATGCTAAAAACAGGCGTGACAATTGCGTCAACCTCCTCAAAGAATTCGGGTTTTATACCCCCGATCATCGTTATCCTTCTCATACATCGGTAGAGGATGACTCGGAATCATATCGAAACACACACCCCAGAATTCAATGAACAATAGAAATTATTTAAGTTTTTAGAAAATTCGGCAGAGTGTCCCCTATAATTAGAATCTCCCACTGAATATAATTATCAGTTTATGACGTACCAAACACGTAGTGAACAATTTAAACGATAATTCATAGACCTTCTCCTTAATTCAATAACATCCTTAAAAAAATACAACAGTTTTTACATAGAAAACAATTGCTGGCATAAATTATTAACATACAGACAGTTAGTAAAATATCAAATCCTAACCGTTCTAGTGCGCAACCCCTTATAACTCCACAAATTTTCAGCAAACAAGGATTTCGAGAAGGCATCACTATGCGACCTTCTCCCACTTCCGTCCTAAAACTCTATCCTGGGAAAAGTAAGTCCAACATAAAATTTAAATAATTCATCATATTCAGACATAGAAAACCATCCTAAAATGTTACTGCACATACAACAAAAGAAAAAAAAAAACTCCTATTGAGCTCAGAGGCAATTGCCCCATCCTAACAAAAATGATTACTTATAAAATTTACAAGCTGAAACTAATTCGATAACTAATTTAAAAAATACGTAAAAATCATTCTTCTAATTAATTAAAACCTAATTCTTAATTCAACTAAACTAATAAGAGGCATGACAAATTTAATTTTCACTTACCTAAAATTAACACAACAACTCCTAATAGCATACTTTATTAAGCAAATTTAATCACTGATTTAACAATAACTAACGCTAACAAAATGTTAAACTAACTAAATAGTATAAAAAAACTATAATAACCATACCAACAAACCAATATGATGATAGTGTCTGCAGTCTCTCATTGATATCATGGTGATAGAGGCGGTGGCAACGGAAACATGAACCTCAACCGCGACGGAAGATTAGACCGGGATAGCAGCAGCAACAGAATCGTCGAGCACGTGCAGCGACAGGGACATCGGGTGCTTCCTCCTCAGTGGCGATGTCAGCGGCAAGCTCTGGCAGTGGCCACGTTAATGGCTGCCTGCGGAGGTGCTATGAGCAGATGAG
>NC_029789.2:138267205-138276883 GCF_000816755.2 Arachis ipaensis | reverse complement strand
AAGGTAGGGAGAAGGGCTTTGCATTTTGAATTTAGCCCAAATTTACCATCAGATTTACCGTCGGATTAATGCAACGATAACGTTATTCGCGTGCCCAAAACGCAACGTTTTACTAAACAACGTTACCATCGAATCTAGCCTCCGATAAATCTAACGGTAGTAAGTGCATCGAAACTTATTTTCTTCCTACCAAATGTTACCGTCGATGTTACTGTCGGAACATTAATTTCAGGTGACAATTTACGAATTCCAATGAAAAACTTACCGCTAATGTCCGACGCTAAATCTGACAGTAAATTCAATGGTACTCAATATTTTTCTTGTAGTGTGTGACAGTCGCTCTCTCGTACATCGTCGACTGTGGAGGACGCGTTGATTCTGCTGACGGACGAGTAGTGCCCGACGAATGGTGACGGGAGCTTGGCACTGTCGCACAAATTCGATGTGGCACGGCGACTGCGCAATGTGGAGGAGAGACACTATATGGCATCGTAGCGAGAGGATTTCCACACGATGCCATCACGACGGGGCAAGAGAGTTGGAGAAAGATGGGGTGGCATCGTGACGAGAAGGATTGGAGGAGAGGATGCGACGTCACAGAGAGAAGAGTAAGAAAGGGGAGGCTCGGTGGCGCAACGATAGGAGACAAACCAGGAGGGCACAACGGCACGACAACACAACTTGGAGAGGAAGGGCACAATGTCGTGACAACAGGAGTTAGAGGGAAAGATCCCAGCGTTACATCGCTATGGGTTGGAGTAGTAGTGTGCGTGTTTTTTTAGCGCAGACTTAGTTTTTTAAAATTAGATTTTTTAAAAAGTTAGCTACTCAGTTAACCACTTGACTACATATAGAGTTAGTTACCTATACTTTCTCTAATGTTATATAAGAAGTGAGAACGGTCATACTTTTTGCTAATTGAAAACAAAAGGTGGACATAAATATATGAAAATAAATTACATAACATCAATATGGTCTTTTACATATCCATCATTGATAAACCCTAGCCCTGTCGGCCAACCTAAGAATTATGCCGGCATACCTTAGCTTATTGTTGGTCTCGGTCGGCTCGGACGATGCTAGGCTATTGGTATGTAGTAGTTTGGTGCCGGCCAGTAATATCCTGATATATAGTGATGAAGAATTGAGTAATATAATTATAATATAATAAATGATAAAAATATAAAATCCTAAACTTGAATCAATTCAATTTTCATTAATTTACCATTCAAATATAAAAAGTAGTTTTTAACTTAATTCAATTATCATTTTATATGATTTATTCCAAATGTAATAACTGATTCACTATCCAATTTATTTCAATTTAAATTAATCCAAGAAAAACAAATGTTTTTATAAGAATATAGAGAGTTTTTTTTTTAAATGCATTTTGATGGATAAATATAGGAAACATTGCCATCATTTCTATATCAAAAACAAAATCGTAAAATCCGAAGTGCCAAAATAGATAATAATATTCACAAAAGGGTAGATTTGGCCATTACAAATGCTAAATTGATGTGTCAACAAAGATATTAAGTCCCATTATCAAGGCTGGCAATCTATACCCTACCCGCGGATACTTAGCTCAAACCAATCCGTTCGGATAGGGTTGTTTACCCGACCCACTACGGGTAGGATAGGGTGCTGTGCGAGTTCGCCGGCAGGTAGGGTAGGGTAGAATACGGGTTCAAGGTATTGTTGAAGTACAAATCACAAGAAGGTCTTAGAGTTGTTATGCTCATTTGGGATGACAGAACTTCACATGACAAGTTCCTTATCAAAACTGTAATTGCTCTTTCATTCATTCATTCATTCATTTTTGTTCAAGTGCAAGATGGGTTCTAAAGCTGATCTTGTTCATTGCAGGATGGAGTGATGCAAACTCATGATGGGGAAACCAAAAAGTTCTTTAAAAACTCTGCTGTTCATTGCGTGCTATCTCTGCGTTATGCAAGCTGTAAGATCCAGAACTTTTGAAAATTTTATTATAAATTAATTTCAAATTCAATTATTTATTTATAACTTTAATTTTAGAAATTTTTTATTAAAGATAATTAAAGTAAGTTTTGATTATTTAAGTTTGAAATAAATTAAGATTCTTATTCAATTTTATAATTATTGAAGTATTTTTTATATTTAAATTATAAAGTTGGTAGTTATGAAATAATAAGAATTTTCACATGATTTTGGTTAAATAATTAATATTTTAAATTTTAATACTTATGTTTTGAAAAATAAAGAAATTAATTATATTATCTCTAATTCTTGGATCTGAACATTTTATTGAAAATAATTTGTAAAATTGATGAACAAATAGTATTTTCTATATATAATTAGTGTTGGATCTAATTTGGGTTTCAATTACTATATTATTCCTATTTTATTTGAAATTACTAAACTACCCCTAACCCTAATTTTTGTTATACCCATCCCCTTCCATTTCCGAACCGTCCACAAGCCGCCGTTGCACGCCAGAGGAGAGAGAGATCGGGTAGAGAGAGAGAGAGCTCGTGAGGGAGCCACCGCGGGAGGGAGGCCACCACCACGTCCTGCTGCTTGCGCCGCCGCCGTTCATCCTCTCTGCTGCCAGATGCCGCCGTTGGAGTCGCGAACAGAAAATGTGCGTGAGGGAACCATCGCGGAGCTACCATCGCCGCCGCATTGCTGGGCTCACTGTCGTTCCACCCGCGCTGCTGCTACGTTGCCGGAGCTCCTCGCTGTTGCTGTGTTGCCGGAGCTCCTCGCTGCCATTGCTGCCATCGTAAACCACCTTTGAAGCATGTGTCTGTTGGTTATATGGTCACCGTGAGTTTCTCTGCCGCCTTTGCTCTGAGCTATTGTTGCAGCGAGTGTTGTTGTCGTTGCGGCTGCTCCGTTTAGTCGTTCCTCTTTAGTACGGTAAGCTATTCCTTATTTCAGTTTCGAACTCTATTAGTCGCTGTTCTGTTGTATGTTGTTAAGGTTTTCGCGACGTTAATGGTTTTAGGAGTTAGTAACCGAGGTTGCATGTTGTGTTTTAAAGCTGTTTATGCCATTGCGAAAGTGTGCAGAGCTGTGATTTGAAGTTGCCGTTGATTTCGTGCTGGAGAAAAAAAAGTTCAGTTAATGCATTTGGGTTATGGTTTCGCTTATCGAGGTAGGGGCCTTTTCAGAAAACTACACTTTATGAATTGAAATTATTATATATGGATATTGATGTGAGAAAATGTATTTTTGAGTGATTGTATAAGTCTTATGTATTGTTGGTTGTCTTGGATGAATATGAATGCTTGTTTGGCTAGGTTATTGTTCGGTTTTGTGAAACGGACTGTTTTGGTAATGCTTCTTTAAAGTTATTTTGAGTGATTGTATAAGTCTTATGTATTGTTGGTTGTCTTGGATGAATATGAATGCTTGTTTGGCTGAATTATTGTTCAGTTTTGTGAAATGGAATGTTCTGGAAATGCTTCTTTAAAGTTATTTTGTAAAAGCTTTGAAATCGAGTTTATCCTGTTGAAAATTGATTTGAGTTTGAATTGGTGTTCTTGAAATATGAAAATGGTATGCACTTTTGGATTCAGCTTGATTTTGAACTGATTTGGTTTTGAACCCATTAAAGAGGGTTGCTGAATGGTTTGGTTGGGACCCGGAAAGGTTGGCAATGTCCAAGTTTTAGGGGAGGTGCTGCCGAATTTTCTATAAAATCTGAGATTTTGTTTGAATTGTTATTTGGAAAGTTGGAACTTGAAAACTCGTATTATTTGATTTATTCAGAAAATAGTATGTTTCAAATTTAATTTAATTGAGAAAAACATATGCCTTGAGTTCAATTTATTCAGAAAAAGAATTACTTTACAATTTTAAATCACTTAAGAAAAGTATTATGTCCTAAGGTCTATAAAAATAGTTTATGTTTTGTATAGGACTTAAGGAATTCGTTCAGAGGAGCTTTAATGAATTTACAAAAAAATGGACTTTGATTGTCGTTTTATGATGTTTTTGGAAAAGGTTGAAAGAATTGGTTTTAAGAATAAAATTGGGATTGGTTTTGGATTTTAACTTAGTTCAAAATTTTTAATTCACATGATTTGATTTTGATCTAGTTTAGAAACTTCCTTTGAATAACTCAAATTAAGGAAACAATGATTTTTAAGAATCTTTACTAAATTTATGGAAATGAGGTCGATTGTTTTTCCCCTAAAGTCTTGAGACCTTGCCGTGGATTTTAATTAATAACTTTTGATTTTAAAGTGATTGAGCGAATAGTTTGAAAATGAATGATTTTGAGTAGTTCATAAGAGATTTTGAATTTGGCATGATTTTGAAGTCGTTTGGGAGTTTTTGGAAAGATGTTGCAAAAAGTGACTTTGTTGAGAAAGAAAATTGATTTGAGAAAAAGTGGTTCTTTAATACGTTTGTTATTTGAAAATAAGTGGTCCAAGAATGATTATTGAAATAAGATTTTGAGCCGGATTGATTGTGTATATTACTGAGAATATGATGAGGGTTTCTACCTGGCAAGGATGGTGGTATAATCCCGCTTGCTCAGTGCGTAAACCGTTGTGCAGGGATGATGGTTTTATCTTGCCTGCAGTGAGGATGGTAGTTTTATCCTACTCACGTATTGATAAATTGTTTAGCAAGGACGGTGGTGTGATCCCGCTTGCATATTATTTTGTGTACTCAATAAGGATGGTGGTTTAATCCCGCTTATTGTGGAGGCAAGGACGGTGGTTTAATCCCACTTGCGTGTTCCGAGCAAGGATGGTGGTTTAATCCCGCGTATCCGAGTCGGTTTGGCAACATAACCGATGCGTGAGCTCACAGCCAATAGGACAGGCATGCATCATATGCATCTATATGACATTGTTTGGGTGTGCATATTGTACTTGGTTTGTCTATATGAATAATTATGTTTAATTGCTAACTGCTTTACTTGAAGTAACTGCTTGATTGTGCTTGAACCTTACTTGTGTTTGTGATGGATTGGCTGTAAATTGAGTTATTTGGGCCTAGGGCCGTGGTTGATTATGAGATGGGTCGAAGGCCGTGTTTGGTTTGAGTTTTTGGCTTAGAAAAGTATGAAAAACTAAACTGGTTCAGCATATACTTAATGAACCTATGCTTGGAATAGCTTGGTCATTCATACTGTCTAGGAAAAATTTTTAAAAAGACTTTTGGATTTTTGAAGAATTAATAGTTTTCTCTTTTAGAAAAGATTTCGGATTTTTGATATTAAATCTTTGGTTTTGAAACGATGCATAAGACGGTTATTAATCACTATAACGGTTTTATTTTCACGTATCCTATTATAGTAATTCTTTAACCCCACAGTGAGAACCAGTGAGGACGATGTTCTCACTCCCCTACAGGTCTTTTCTTTTTCAGGTTATGGGCGACAAAGTTCGAAATGGCCTATTTTATTTCTTTTCTGTTCAAACGAGGTTTTATGTTGTATTAGTTACTTTTTTCCTCGCCTTATCTGTATAAATTTTTATAAGAGGAATAAGAATTTGATTATGCAATGCTTGTGAATTAATTATACATATATATGTATTCTTTACGAGTGTTGTAATTTGTAGTTTAAGTATGGATATATGTTTTGAAAATTTTGATTTAAGTTTTAAACAAGCTCCTATTTTAGTACTAAATATTTTAAGAGTCGTCGTAATATCTGAGCTATCAGAGTGGCGCATCCGGAAGCGTGACATTTTGATAGTTAGGGTGTTATAATATATATGTAAAAGTTATGTATGTAGTGAAGAAAGTGAGTGTTGAACCCACAATTTTTCTCTTATAAAAACTTGAAATAACCACTAAACTAGTTGATGATCATATTATTTATAATTTTATGTTAGATTTCTTTAAGATTTTATTCTTTTTAATCTTAATTTGAACTTAGTTTTTTATTTTTTATTTTATTAATTTGAAATGGTTGAATTTAATATTTGGTTGAAATTTTTTATTTTTCTATGGATAGGGTCAGGTAAGGTAGGGTTTAGAACTTTAGGATGTGGGCAGAGTTAGGGTTGAAAATTTCTCAACTCGCGAGTAAGATAGGGTAGAATTTTAAAAAAATTTTCAACTCGCAAATAGAATTAGGGTTATATTGTAAATGTGTTTTGATGGATGAACTCTAAGACCCAAAATATCAAAATGAACATCTTTAAAATAGTTAGAACATTATATAGTAGTCAGTAAACTTACCGAATATATACATGTACTCGGCACTAAAGTTCATCAGTTTCATCATTCTTGTGACTCAAGTCATCACGTGCACCTTTCAACTGTTAGGATTTGGTTGAATTAGTCCCACATTGTTTATGATAACAAATGGAGTAGGTGGCCTAGGCTATAAATATGAGGCTAAGTTCTCTATATTTTTTGCACCAGTCGGAAACACTTAAAACTTGTATCTGACTTTTCTTTTCCTCTATACTCTTTGATTAGAGAGTGTTGTGAGGTGTAGTTAAATATTTGCTTTGAGAGTGTGGGTGTACTGGGGTGTCGGTGTTAGAGAGAAAGAAGTCTATGTGTTGTAACAATTTTCACATAGTGATATTCTTTGGTTGTCATTTGACAACGGCCGTGGTTTTTTTCTCCAATAATTGGGGTTTTCCACGTTAAATTCTTGTGTTGTGATTGTGTCTATTTTATTTCTCTGTGAAAGGTATTTTATCAAGGGGAAATGGTGTATTATTCCCAACATGTGGTATCAGAGCTTCGATTCGGTGGGATTTATTCTTAGTATGCTCTATGGTTGCAGCCTAGTCTGACCTTTCACATCAGAAAAGAATTTTGTTCTGTGGCTTGAGGTTGATCTTTGGTTGCTGTTGTTGTTGCTGGAAGGCAGTGTGACACTGTGAGAGTGCAGTTTGGAAAGGTTCTGGCTAAGGAAAGACTTGGTATTTAAGTGTGTCCATTGTGACCCACCTCTCTTTCTTGGGACCCTTCCTAGTGCACGGTCTACAGTTGAGTTATACTATTCCAGTATACGATTGCAACAATGTCAGGATATTCAAGTGTTGTGAAGCTTGAAATAGAGAAATTTGATGGAAGAATCAATTTTGGCTTGTGGCAAATACAAGTCAAGGATGTGTTGATACAATCAGGTTTGCACAAGGCGTTGAAGGAGAAGATCTCTGGTATGAAGATGATGTTCTCTAGAAGACAAGAAGTATCCTCATGGTATTGCTGCACTGCCATGAATAAGGATAAGTTGTGGCAATCGGGTCCACAATTGCACACGGGCATTGGTTGGCGTTGAGATGCAAGGTGTGTGGCGGAGTTATGTCGATGGCTGAAGAACTTCCAGAAAAAGCCAATTTGGAAGTTGCACCATGAATTTTCAGCAAGGTTTCGATCTGTACCAAGGCGAAATGCTTGGAGTGGTCTAATTCCAAGTGAGTATACTTTCATGGTGGAGTATGATAGTTCTCTGAACTATGATTGTCGGTATAGACAATGGCAGCAAAGAATTGTCGGTGTTGACTATGGAAGCTGAAGATGTGTGACTATTTCAATCAAGGTGGAGATTGTTAGGATTTGGTTGAATTAGTCCCACATTGCTTAGGATAGCAAATGGAGTGGGTGGCCTAAGCTATAAATATGAGGCTAAGTTCTCCATATTTTTTACACCAGTCGGAAACACTTAAAGCTTGTATCTGACTTTTCTTTTCCTCTATACTCTTTGATTAGAGAGTGTTGTGAGGTGTAGTTAAATATTTGCTTTGAGAGTGTGGGTGTACTACGGTGCCGGTGTTAAAGAGAAAGAAGTCTATGTGTTGTAACAATTTTCATATAGTGATATTCTTTGGTTGTCATTTGACAACGGCCGTGATTTTTTTCTCCAGTAATTGGGGTTTTCCACGTTAAATTCTTGTGTTGTGATTGTGTCTATTTTATTTCTCTGTGAAAGATATTTTCTCAAGAGGAAATGGCGTATTATTCCCAACACCAACAACTCTGATAATCACATTTCATTCTTCAAGAATTCTATTCAGTTCTCTCAAAATCTCAACAGTTATACTTAAGTAATTAAAATGGCAATATACAACACCAAACCTTTTCTAACTACCTAATTAGAACGTACTGTCATTTTTCTTTATTCTTTTGATATACAAAAATCTAGATAAGTTGTACCTTGGTTATCCTACTAAATTGTGGTATGTTTCTATTTTAGTTATTTAAAAATTTAGATAATGTATTATTTTATTCGTCTATTTAAATAATAAATGTGGGGGATTTAAATCAAGTCTTATATATATATATATAGTAGTTTATTAATTTGCAATAAATTAGTCATTAACTTATCCGAATAGAAATACAGTAAAAAAAAAAACTCACATTATTGAAAACAACATAAATTTTAGAACATTCCACTTCAATTTATAGCTGTTACATATCATTATTATAACATAAAATTCTTTATCGTAGGAGTAAAGTTTGTCATTTTGAACTAATCCCTTTAAAAATATAGGGTTTCAGAATGTACGTATAAAAAAAATACAGAGAAACAATGCATATAATGAATAATGTGAACAATAATTTAAAAAAATTAAAATTAAATTTAGATTCTTAATTAATTAAAATAATTATTATCAGATTTTAAAATTTGAAAAAATTAGGATTAACACCTAAACAACTACGTACGGTAGTCACCAAAAAAAAAAAAAAAACAACTACATACGTTTACACATTTACATACATATTGTACGTTTTGCACCCCATCACCCCCTCAACCGCGTCGATCTCTCCCGTAACTGTCATTGTCGTCGCTGCAAAGTTCTTGACACCACCGTCTCCCTCACCGCCGCACCAGGTTCTTCACCGACCTTTGTTAGTGACGCCGTTTTGCACTCTCTCACCGGCGTTGATCTCTCCCGCAACAGTCATCGTCGTCGCTGCAAAGTTTTTTACGCTGTTGCCCCCTCACCGCTGCACCAGCTTCTCTTCCAACCTTGTTAGTGGCGTTGTTTTTCCAAACCCTGACCTCCTTACATGTCAACGTGGTTCTTGTAATGGTGGCCATTATGAGTTTGTCGCACTCGAGTTCCATCCACGTCGTCATGAACGACGCCAGATTCAGTCTGGGAATTTCCATCCAGCATAAACTTGTCGTTTATTATCTGATACGCTATTTTCTTGGATTATTTTAGTAGGTATGCAGATGATTATTTTAATTATTAGTCGGATGGTCATTTTAGTATGTGTGCGGATGGTTATTTTAATTCTTGTATGGATGGTTATTTGATTGGAACGAATCTAGCTAGATACAATTAAAATATGTTAAATGTTCAATTTAGATTCTCAATTGAAAATACACTAATTAAGGGTTAGAATGTGGAGTCTTTTCGACCCAATTAAGTATCATTTTCATGTCTTCCTAATGGGTCAAAACGTCTTTCAAGTTGACCCTACCTTTCTCTCTCTTTGCTTGCACATCAAGGACCCGTTTTCACACTAATTAACTTGGTTAATAAATTAAAGATGAACACTTTATTTTAATTCGTTAATAACTTATTTTTGAAAAATTGAGATCTCTATCATATTGTAATAGAAACACAACTTTGAAGAACAGTTAAAACAAAATTAAAGTGTTTAGAACAAAATATCTAACTAGCTATTTCATAGATAAATTTGATCATTGCTAGGAAGCCTTTTTTTTTTTTTATAAATTAAACATCTTTGCACGTA
>NC_029789.2:138262332-138267035 GCF_000816755.2 Arachis ipaensis | reverse complement strand
TTGAAATTTAAACCCACCATATTATTAACAAAATTACATATAAATTTATTAAATATTTTTTATTTTATCAAGCACATATCTTATATGTATATACTTTTTCTAAATTTTGGACGGTCAAGACCACTATTTACCTATCTGGATCTGTCTCTAAATACTGATACAAATTCTTTTTTTTATAAATTAGGTAGATTCATATCTACAAGAAATATAAAATAAATTCTTTTAAAATTGATATTTGTTATATAAAGAAAGCTCTACAACTAAGTAAAAGGTTTAACCAAATCCAACTAAATTGTTATTAAGGATTTTAAATTTACACTCACACTTTTTTTCACCTCTGTTACTTTTTCTTCTTTTTTTTTTAATATTTTAAATTCACGCGCGCGCGTTCTTCTTCACCTCTTCGTTTTTCTTCTTCTTCTCCACGTTTTTTGTTATCTTTCTCTTTCATTATCGTCATCGCCATCACTACTATCACCTCATCCTCCTCCTCTTCTTCCTCCTTCTTTTTTCATTTGAATTTCTTCTCCTCCTCCATTATCATTATCATTATGCATCATCGTTATCGTCATCGTTGTTGTCTTATACATATCTTTTTTGATCCAAAATTGATTTGGATGTGTTTTTGTTCATGACTTAGTCTTGCTTGTATGCTTTTTTTCGAACTAAGTTTGTGCGTCGCAATCATTAAGTAATTTTGGTATATTTCTGAGTTAATTAAGGTGCATTTAGTCTTATCACTTGGATTTGGTGTAATTAGGTCATCAAATATAATTGTGGTGGTTCTTGTGTCATTTAAGCCATATTGACGACGTTTTTTTTATCCGAAATTGATTTTGGATGTATTTTTGTTCATGATTTAGTCTTGTTTATCTAGTTGTTTTCAAATTAAGTTTGTATGTCGTTTTCATTAAGTAATTTTGGTGCATAAGAACCAACAACATCAACCACAAAATCATATATCAAAGTAACCACACAAAATACACAACACCGAAAATAATTCTTGTATGAGAAGCAATACTCCTAAAAGAAAAAATAAGAGCAACGGAAAAAAGAAAGAAAGAAGAATAAAAATAAGGGAAAAAATGCAATATAAAAGAAGATATTTTTGTACTTTTGTAGCAAAATTCAGTGTCAAAACTAAAAAATTTATCTGTTGTTAAAAATTTTCAATGTTATTTTTTTTTATAAATTCTTCACAATTCAAAACTCTTTACCCTCTTCTTCCTCATCTTCTATTGCTTCTTCTTCTTCTTTTTCATCTTTTTCTTCTTCATCTTTTCCTTATTTTATTTTCTTATAATTCTTTTTGTTTCATTCTTTTAAGAGGAATAAAATAAAAAAAGAGAAAAAAAAATAACTGCGATAACACATGAGAAAGATAAGGAAGAGAAGAAGAAGAAACAAAAATTTCAGTGTTATTTTTTCGATAAATTCTTCACACTTTAAAACTCTCCTTTCTCCTCCTCCTCTTCTTCTTTATCATCATCTTTTTCTTATTCTTCTTGTTTCATATTATCATCATTCTTATTTCACCTTCTTAACAGAAACTTGTGTCACGGTTAAGAAATTTCGGTGTCAAAATTGAGAAACTTTTGTCTCACGCTTAAAAAATTTCGGTGTTATTTTTTTTATAAATTCTATATAATTTAAAACTCATCATCCTCTTCTTCTTTGTCATCATTATGATCTTCTTCTTTTTTTTCTTATTCATCTTTTCCTTCTTTTTTTACCTTTTTATAATTCTTCTTGTTTTACTCTTTTAACAAGAATAAAAAAAATCAAACAAAAAAAATCGAACAAAAAAGAAGAAGCACATAATTCTGCGAAATCACCAAGAAGAAAAGGAAAAAAAAAACGCAGTAATAACAGCAGTAATAAGAACGACGATAAGGAGAAAACACGTGAAGAAGAAGAAGAAGAAACGCGAAGAAGAAGAAAAAGCTGAGAAGTTAGAGCGTGTAGACACATTCTCTGTAATGAAATTGATTTTTATTAGATTTGGACCAACTTGGTTAAATTTAGTTGCCAAAATAGCTTGAATGTGTAGCATAACTATATACATGGGCTTGTTTTGGCGTCATTCTCGAAAAAAAATCTTTTTTTAAATGATGTTTTTTAGAATATCTTTTACAAAAATAAAAGTAATTTTATGTTTAAATATCTCATGTAAAAAAAATTTTTTATTTATCAATTATATTTGGATAAAATAAGATAAAAGTACTTTTTGTTCATTTATTATATAAAAAATATTTTGTTATTAAAAAAATCTTTTAAAAATTATATTTGTATAAAATAAGATAAAAGTACTTTTTGTTCATTTATTATATAAAAAATATTTTGTTATTAAAAAAATCTTTTAAAAAAAGATATAAATTGTAACTTTTTAAAAAAATATTTTTTTATTTTTTTAATATTTTTACTTTTACTATTAAAAATTTACCAAACACATTAAAAAAAATCTTTTTTATTAAAAAATATTTTTTTATCGATTTAATAACACCGAAAAACAATCACTATGTATATATCTCACAATATGAACCTGCCGGTGTATTCGTTTTTATTTTATTATCCAAACTAAGCTATTCAGTTTTAGCAAAAATATTTTTTATTTTCAAAACTTGAAAACAGAATCTTTTAGTTAAGAAATGAAGACACTTAACCATATCAACCTTATAGTATATATGCCTATTAAAATCTAGCTAGACCATTAATTTTTTAATAAATGTTCTCACCCTACTTCAAAAGAGCTTTTATTAAATTTTAGATAATACTAAAATCATTTCACTATGTAGCCGAAGCAATTGGTTAACTAAAGTTTGATATAATGCTTCTATCATTCTATGACATGATGTATCATACGCTCTCACGTTTTTAATATGTGCATTGATCATAGACATATACAGATTGGGAAAATTCTTCGTTCTGAAATCTAAAACCTAGTTGAATAATCCTAACTATACAAATTCAATAACTTGATGTTGGAGCTATTCTTCTATGAGATCAATTTTATATAATATCATGTTCGATAAGTTTATGCGGTGTCCAAATCATGAGATATTATACATGTGATAACATGACAAAACATCAATATAATAATAATAATAATAATAATAATAATAATAATAATAATAATAATAATAATAATAATAATAATAATAATAATAATAATAATAATAATAATAATAATAATAATAATAATAATAATAATAATAATAATAATAATAATAATAATAATAATAATAATAATAATAATAATAATAATAATAAAACGTCATCAATAATAATAAATAAAAATTATTATATAATCAACAAAATTTATATTTTTTGTCAATACGTGGCTAATTCTAAATTGTAATATATCTAAAATATTGGCTAAATATTAATTTAAAATATTGGTTCTCAATGTTTTTCATAAAAGAAAGTATAGGGAGTCAATGGAGTATTTATACAATGTGTATAATGGAGGTATAGAAATATTCAATTCAGTAGAATATCAGATGTTTATTATCCTGATACCCAGATAGTTATTCTGGATAGTATGAGACTATGAGTGTATTGTATTGAGAAATTAGTAGCATTTTATCTTGAATATTCATTTTTTAACTCATATTAGACCAAATAAATAACCCATTATACACATTATACAAATACTTCATTGGATGATTCTTTTCCTAATAAATTGTAGCTAGGTATTAGGTTCAAGTCATGATTTAATTAATTAATGTATACATCCATAAAATATAGGTATTATTTCAACATCTTAACTAACTCGTTTGCGGATGGCACATTAAATATCGTATATATCCGTGTTTGTTAGATTATTATATGCATTATTTTGTGCACATGTTGATAACTTCCGACTATTTTATATATTTGCTATATCATCACTATATACTCCACGGAAAACAATTGATTGACCAGAAATTTCTAGTGTCATGGCAACGCAAATGATCGTTTTTGTTCAAACTGAAACCTTTGCAATCGTTTTTAATTAGCAGCAACTCCAAACCTAAAATTTGTAGCATTTTATAGTTTATATCATGAAAATTATGGCGTTTCGTAATCCGTGCAAATATTGAATTTTTAAAGTAGAGAAAATTGATATTTGACATAAAATTTGAAAAATCAATTTAGCACCTAAAACATAAAATGATAACATAATATATATAAATCATGAAATCGTTTGACCTAATATAAATTTTAAAATCAATTACCAACTTGGTGAGATGATGTGCTAAGTCTTTTAAGCAGGGTTCAAATTTTGGATTGTGCATGGGAGCAGCAACTTTGGAAGGGTTGCCCCTTATGTTATACACAGGGCCTCTACGGTAACCAAATCTGGATTAGTCAGTCCAAAAGTCTGGATAAATAACGGATAGAAAACCAAAATAATTCAGAATCAATTAATGTATTCATATATTAATATAGAAAAATTTTGAGATTAAATAAAAATTTTAATAACATTGTTTATGTTATACTCATTGCTAAGGTTTGAAGCCTCCATTGTTTGACGCAGGGGCAATTTAATATTGTCAATAAGATTGTGTTTATTTATAGGCACAAGAGATATAAATATAGAAACACAAAATTGACATAAATATAGATGTTGTGTTTAAACATATAAAATTAGTGTATTTTTTGTTCTTAACTTATTTTTTTTATTTTATTATTTCTATTAATTTTTCATAGTTATATTTTCT
>NC_029789.2:138259681-138260371 GCF_000816755.2 Arachis ipaensis | reverse complement strand
AGAGTAAATTGAATCTTTATAATTTTTTCTTTTAAAAATACTAATTTTTATGTTTCTATTTTTTGTGTTTTATTCTGCCTTATTCGCCTTATTCAAATTACAGCTTAATAGATTCAAATTATAACCGTTAAAAACTAGTATTCTCCATCAAAACCAAATCCAGCATATTATGGAAGTTCCTAACCACCGTTATCAGCTTACAGTTGAGTCCCACCATTATTAGATTAGAGTAAATTGAATCTTTATAATTTTTTCTTTTAAAAATACTAATTTTTATGTTTCTATTTTTTGTGTTTTATTTTCAATATTCTGCCTTATTCAAATTACAGCTTAATAGATTCAAATTATAACCGTTAAAAACTAGTATTCTCCATCAAAACCAAATCCAGCATATTATGGAAGTTCCTAACCACCGTTATCAGCTTACAGTTGAGTCCCACCTTAACAACCATTATTAGATGGAATTCCAAACCATTATTTTTTCATCCAACAAAAATAATCACAACATACCGTTCTTCCATAGACATAATAGGGTTTAGTCTTAAATTCTTAATAAGACTAAACAAATTAATGCAATTTGTTGAAAATTCTAACAAATTGGTTTATAAATGCCCTTTTATTAATTTTGATGTCAGTATAAAATTTTTTACACGATCCTTAAATCATATTCATGAGTTTAGATAACTTTTT
>NC_029789.2:138252605-138259478 GCF_000816755.2 Arachis ipaensis | reverse complement strand
GATATAATGCAAAAAATAATTTTTTATTAATCAATCTAATTTTTTTGAAAAAAAAAACCCCTAAAACTTAAGTATGGAAAAGGAAGGACCAGATGCCCAATTTTTTGGTTTGTAGCTAGCTTACTGTATGCACAGAGTTGGATTTGAATTTCCGATATTTGTTTAATCGGACAGTCGAACTGACTACTCGACTGAACTAAGTTGATTTTTTTTTGTCAGTTAACCCAAGTTGGTTGTTTTTGTCAGTCAACCCAAGTTGGTTGATGCCCATTTTTTTTTTTGGTACTTGATGCCCAATTTTATTTGCTGTTTAAATTTGTACTACGATATTAACCAAAAAAAATTGTACTACGATAAAGGCCCAAAATACCAACTTAATGGGCCATATATACATGGGCCTGTCTCTAAGCTGAAGAAGCCCATTGATCAGAACAAAAGGAAGAAGAAGACAAAGACAGAGGAAGAAGAACATCGTTTCAGCACGAAGATAAGGATTTAAAGCCTCGCCATTCATTTCCCTCCTTCCACTTCCACACTTTATCGTCAACACCCATTCCCAGTTGCACCATAAAGACTCCGTTTTTACAATTTCTTGTGTTTCTGAACTTCAGGGACCCAACTTTCTGTGAAAATTTTTATTGGCCCTTTGAAGCTTCTTAGGTACTGTTTCTGCTTCACACACTGATGCTTGTTTATATTTCCGTTTGGCCTGTGAAGTTTCTTATCACTGTGTGGTTTTTTCGGTGATGTTTTTCATTGCTTAATTGAACTTCGGTTACTGTTGCAAGCTCTATCTATAGCAAATTGGAAAAAAGGATGGTGCTTTTTCTAGCTTAATTCACTATTCTAGCTTCTAATTTTGCTGAAGCACTCTGAGGTTTCATGGTCTCATCAATTATCTGCATGATTTGCTGCTCTATGAAATTGATAACAAAAATAATAAATAAAGCTTTGTTTATTGATTTATTTGGTTTAGTTGTAAGCATTATTTGCAGTCTACACTTCCCTATCTTTCTTTTTCTTTTTCATAAAATTTAAAAGAATATAACTTGTGAGGTGGAAATTCAGATTGTACTTAACTCATGGTAATTTTGATATGTGGTGTCATTTGGCATCATGTTGTTGTGCTACATTGTGACTTGTGATGGAATTTCAAATACCCAGGTTGATAATTGTGCTTTTCTTATTTCGAAAATGCCTTTGATGGAGAAAATAATTGGACTTGGAGTTTGAACATTTCTAAGCATCATGCTTGAATGAAGTGATAAGATGTATATAAATCATGTGTAAGCTTAATATAAAATATTGTAAAGAAAATTATATCACCATTAACCACATTCTTCGAGTTAGCGTAGACAAAATTGAAGTCTTTGTATGTAGAATTTGTCTTGTAGGTTGAAGAGTTAATTGACTATCTTTCTAATATCAACTCTTACGCAGCAATGTTTAGTTTTCCATGGGGTTATGCCAACTTTGATGTAGCCAGTGTTAGTATCTACTCATGATTGTTATGTCCTGTGGATTATGCATTTGTAAGATTTTGGTTGCTGAACCAATTAAATGATTTCTATTCGAAAGCGTCATTATTTTATTTTCATATATAGTGGATACTTGTTATTTAGCTTCTGATGTAAGGCATACTGACAATTCACATCTTTAATATGTTTTCTGAAGGTAACGCAATATGAACAGATTTTGATATATATATACTAAGTTCTACAATTTAAGCCAACATGAATTCTGTAATCCCATGCTCTGTTGGCAATCTTTCGCTAGTTCCTGGAATTGCCTTTTCGACAAGGAAGAGTAATTCTTCAACCAGGCTCAGTTTGCCAAGGAGTTCCGTAAAACAAGGATCATCAACTTGGAGATATCACTTACCCTCATTTGTTGCCAGTGGAGTATTTTCACATAACACAAGGAGATGCAGTTTTCATAAAAAATCTAGAACTTCCATATCAGCCACGGAAACAGATGTAGCAGTAGAGGAACCAGGTTCAACTGTGACGGATGAAGTTTCTGATGGAACTCCTCCTGATGAAGTTGGAACAACTGAAGATTCATCTTCTAAGACTGATGCCAATCCTGCTTCAGCTAAATCCAGACGTTCAAGACCCCCAAGGAAAAGTGAGATGCCTCCGGTAAAGAATGAGGATTTAATTCCCGGGGCAACTTTTACCGGGAAAGTAAAATCTATCCAGCCATTTGGTGCCTTTGTTGATTTTGGGGCTTTCACAGATGGGCTTGTTCATGTTTCTATGTTAAGTGATAGCTTCGTTAAGGATGTTAATAGTGTTGTTTCTGTAGGACAAGAAGTGAAGGTGAAGCTTGTTGAAGTGAACTCCGAAACTCAGCGTATTTCTCTCTCTATGCGTGAAAATTCTGCCCCTAGTAAGCAACGCAAAGATCCACCAACTAATACTACCAATAAACCTGAACCTGGGAAGAGGAGCACTCCAAAACCAAGTCAGAAGAGAGATGCTGCGAGGAAAAGCACAAAATTCGTCAAAGGGCAGGATTTGCAAGGTACAGTGAAGAATTTGACAAGGAGTGGTGCTTTTATATCTCTTCCTGAAGGGGAGGAAGGATTTCTACCCATATCTGAGGAATTGGATGAAATTGGGAGTGCTATGGGAACCACATCACTGGAGGTTGGTCAAGAAGTCGATGTACGTGTTTTGCGTACAAATAGAGGACAAGTAACATTGACTATGAAGAAAGAGGAAGATGTTATAGAGTCAGACTCACTTATTGGCCAAGGGATTACACACACTGCAACAAATCCTTTTGCTTTGGCTTTTCGTAAGAATAAGGATATTGCTGCATTTTTGGATGAGAGGGACAAAAGTCAAAATGAAGACGAGGAACCAGAAACTAAAAGCACTCCACAAGAAATCGAGGGAGCTGTCGAGCAGGGGGAAACTGTGTCGGATGTTTCTGATGTGCAGGTCGAACCAGAAACTGCAGATAAGTTGACAGAAGATGTTCCTGCTGCAGCAAAACTTGCTGAAGATGATGTTTCTGAAAGTGAGAAAGACGTTAATGAAGTTGAGGTACCAGAAATTACAAGCACTCTGCAAGAACTCGAGGGAGCTGTTGAGCAGCGGGAAACTGCGTCAGATGTTTCTGATGTGCAGGTCGAACCAGAAAGTGCAGATAAGTTGACAGAAGATGTTCCTGCTGCAGAAAAACTTGCTGAAGATGATGTTTCTGAACGTGAGAAAGACGTAGAAGCCAGTGCAAAGAATGGTTCCTCAACAGCTGTAGTGGATGATGAAAGCAATGTCTCAATCTCAGCTTCAGGTATAGATGTTACCACTGAGATGGAAACAGAGGTGGCTTCCGAAAGTTTGGCTACTGATGAGATTCTATCTAGCGCAAATATAGTTATCGATGAAGCTATCCAGGCAGATGACACAGAAAACAACGTAAAAGATGATTCATCCATTGACATTGTTAATAAGAACATTGTAGAAAGTGGAGTTGATCTTGCAGAAGAGGAAAAAGAGTCACAAAGTTCTAATGAAAAGGAAGAAGTTGCTGCTTCAGCATCAACCGACAGTGATGTATCAAGTACACCAGTTTTCCAAGAAAGTTCAGGTTCTGTGTATTCTGTGCACTTTCTCTGCTGAACAAATCCATGTCTAGTTCTAGGCCTTACTTATATTTATATGTGGTAATACTGATTGTAAGCCCACTCACAAAATGATAACTGAAATCAAACATATTTTGTGCTATAGCACATGCATGTACAAGAGCATTCTGTTTATTTTATTAATTATTGAATAATATTTTCATTGCATCATAAATAGATGATGATGTTGAACAAATGTTATGCATCAATTTCTTTTCTATTAAATTGTTATATTTCTTCATATATTACATGATATTTGACCACCACTGTTTTTTCAGTGTGATCACAATGAAATACTTTTATGTTACTGGAACAATTGATCTCATCATTATTGGCATAGTTAACAAGTGGATGATTTTCTTTTTTCCCTTTTAATTAAAAACAGATGGAACAGAAGAAAATGACCGAATTCCCTCTCCTGAAAGTCCTGCCACTGAGGTTGTGGAAAACCTCATTGATGAACCTAAAGAAGATGTGCAAGAGCAAATCTCTGCCACAGAGAATGGAACTGTTCCCGAGAACAAAGACGTTGATACTGTTTTGATTGGACAAAATGGCGAGTTGTCTCCTGAGGACAGCTCGAATACAGGTTATGATTCAATTTCTTTTCAATTCCTGCTTGTCTAATTTACTTTTGACTAACGAATTAATAAAATTGGTTGTAAGTTCTCTGAAATTGGTGTTTATTTTATCTCCATACATTATATATTAACTAAACTCTTCATAGAGATTATATGATATATTGATTTTACACGAGTCCCTGCCATTTGTAAAAGTATGCACTAATCTCCCTTGAGATTTAGACCGTCTGAGGTTTGGTTATGTGACACTTATCTCCTCTATAAAGGCGTGCTGTGTACACTATTGCATAATGTCAAGGGAGGTCAACGTAATTTATGCTCTCTATTAATCACGTTACATGTGATTCATTCTTTTCATTTTCAATGTGATCCCAATGAGTTATTTTGATCTAACTGAAGCTATTTTATATTGGCATATTTATCAAGCAGAATTTCCCCCCTATCTGTATCTTTGTTAAAGACAATAAAAGGGAGTGTGTCTTGAAATGTTAATCCTCTTTAAACAGATGGAACTGAAGAAAAAGATCAAGTTCCCTCTCCTGAAAGTCCTGTCACTGAAGTTGTGAAGGCTTCCATCGATGCAGAAGTTGAAGATACAGAAGTTGCAATCGCATCTGAGCAAAGCAGCACCTTTTCTAATTCTAATGGACAAGATGGCGCTAATGTTTCAGATCAATCCTCAACTAAAGGTTAAAACTTCATCTTATTCGCATCCTGTTGCATTCGACATGTTTTTGTGTCAAATTGGCATAAACATCACAGAAATACTTGAGCTTATACATGCATTTTAGCTTTTACTGTCAAAATTTCAAATTTGAAATTCTAAAGCATTTTGGATATAGTAAAGTATATAGTAGGTGAAGAGTTGCATGGTTGCTATAAATTTGACATATCATGGCTGCGCGTTACATGTATACTTAGACTTCTCATTTTTCCATCTTTTACATTGTTTCACTATTTGTGATTGGATATAATGTAACATGGTCCTATGGTAGTTTAGGTCAATCAATGCAGATGCTTCGCAATTCAATGTTGATCAATATGCTAACTTTGATATATTAAATAGATCAGAATTTTGACCAACAATCCTACACTGA
Organism: Arachis ipaensis; assembly: GCF_000816755.2. Taxonomy (NCBI): domain Eukaryota; kingdom Viridiplantae; phylum Streptophyta; class Magnoliopsida; order Fabales; family Fabaceae; genus Arachis; species Arachis ipaensis. The sequence continues at coordinate 138,254,166 of NC_029789.2, read as the reverse complement.
TATTTCATGGTTTTCCAGCCTTTGTATGTTATGCTTCACATTCTCACATAGGATGTCTAATAGCAAAATTCCTGTCCCTTTCTTATGGAGTGCAGCAACTATATCTCCGGCACTTGTGAAGCAACTTCGAGAAGAAACAGGAGCTGGAATGATGGACTGCAAAAAGGCTCTTTCCGAGACTGGAGGGGACATTATTAAAGCACAAGAGTATCTTCGAAAGAAGGGGTTATCAAGCGCAGAAAAGAAAGCAAGCAGAGTAACCGCCGAAGGAAGAATAGGCTCTTACATTCATGACAGCCGAATTGGTATCTTGGTAGAGGTAAACTGTGAGACAGATTTTGTCTCCCGAGGCGAAATTTTCAAAGAGCTGGTTGATGACATAGCCATGCAAGTAGCTGCGTGTCCTCAAGTTGAGTATCTTGTAACCGAAGATGTTCCTGAGGAAATTGTGAACAAAGAAAAGGAGATAGAAATGCAGAAAGAGGATCTCTTGTCAAGACCAGAGCAGATAAGATCGAAGATTGTTGAAGGGCGTATAAGAAAAAGACTTGAGGAGCTGTCATTGCTTGAGCAGCCCTACATTAAAAATGATAAACTTGTAGTAAAGGACTGGATCAAGCAGACTATTGCAACTATTGGAGAAAACATCAAAGTTAAGAGGTTTGTGAGGTTCAACCTCGGAGAGGGTTTGGAGAAGAAAAGCCAGGATTTTGCTGCCGAAGTGGCTGCACAAACTGCGGCAAAAGAAGCTCCTACACCAGCCAAAGAGCAACCAGCTGCCGTGGAAGCCAAGGAGACTGAACAAAAGTAAGCAGTTTATTACTTTTCACAAATTAAATTTAGGAAAGAATGTACATAAGTTGAATTTAATGGTGCTAAAAATTGCTTAATTATGTTAATGGCTTCTCATTTTGCTACAAATCTTTGAAGTACTAAAATGTAGGTTTACGTTAGAAAAAGATCCTGTAAAGGGAGTAGTAGTAAAGTGATAAAGTGAGTCGCACTATCTTAATTAAGAGTGATTAAATACTTACTTTCTCACTTTACCAACTTCCTCACTTTAGAGGAACTTGATCCAGCTCAATAATAACGGGGTGGAAGCAACAGTATAACACACTCGTTTTTCTTCGCTTCTGTAGTCACGAGATACGTTACTCTCTTTATGAAAACTAGTGTATTAATGTGCACTAGTGTCCCTCTTAATGCACCTTTTTATAAATTAAATGTGTAACAAGTGTAAAATTAGTTAAGAAGTAAATGTTTTATACTCTAAGAGGTCTTCGATTCAAGTTTTAGAATTAGCCAAAAAAAATGTGTTTTATGGATTATATGTATTGAAGGTTATTTTGTTTAATATTAGGTTTTTCAAGAATGTATTTTTCTCCCTACATTTTAATGTTACTTTGATTAAACGAAGATGGTATATGTGCATGTCTGTTTATACATATTTACTCTAGAGTTTACATAGCCAAATCCCAAATAAGAAGAAAACTGATGCCTTTACAAGTCCTAAATTGTTTGACATTCTGCTGCAGGCAATCAACAGTTGCAGTCTCTGCTG
>NC_029789.2:138244225-138252100 GCF_000816755.2 Arachis ipaensis | reverse complement strand
CGGAGGGGATCTTGAAAAGGCCCAAGAATACCTCAGGAAGAAGGGTCTCTCAACAGCCGACAAGAAATCCAGCAGGCTAGCAGCCGAAGGCAGAATCAGTTCGTACATTCACGACTCGCGCATTGGGGTACTAGTTGAAGTGAACTGTGAAACTGACTTTGTTGGTAGAAGTGAGAAATTCAAGGAGTTGGTTGATGATCTTGCGATGCAAATCGTGGCCTGCCCACAGGTGCAGTATGTATCCATTGAAGATATTCCGGAGGAAATTGTGAAAAAGGAAAAGGAGATTGAGATGCAGAGAGAGGACCTAGCTTCAAAACCAGAGAACATCAGAGAGAAAATCGTCGAGGGAAGGGTTACGAAGAGGCTTGGGGAGCTCGTGCTTCTAGAGCAGCCTTTTATTAAGGATGACAGTGTCTTGGTGAAGGACTTGGTGAAGCAAAGTGTAGCTTCCATTGGAGAGAACATTAAAGTGAGACGTTTTGTTAAGTTCACTCTTGGGGAGAGTGCTGAAAATGAAACAAAACCAGAACCAGAGGCATAGAATGAAGAGAAGTGCCATAAAGCAATGTAGCAATTTACAATAGCATGTGAAGTTTGGTTTGGATCAGGGTGAAACAAATTTTGAAGAGAGCAAATTTGTTTATTCATAATAACCAAATGTGCAATCGGCATGGACACAATTTTCTTTTTACTAATCTGTATCTACATTGAGATACACGAGGACCATATATTTTGTTAATTATGAGTTTGTAAGCTGAAAATATGAACTAGTTGATGCATTTCTCAATTTTGAATCATCAGTTTCAATAGTTCATAATCTATATTTGTAATGTTAATGACCATTTTATCAAGGTTTTGAAAATTGAATGGGTAGAACTATAGGTTCAATGGATATAATAAAATAAATATATATGTATAAAATATATACAATTATTTTATAAAATAATTTCGTTTTATTATTTCAGTCTGACTCAGTTAACCCAATTAAATCAGCTAGTTCGGTCTGGTTTTCAACCATGCATTTTGTCAAATACTTTGAAAAGGATAGCTACTTTGTTTAGATTTGGCTTTTCTAAAATGAGGTATGTAATAAGGTCAAGAGTGTGAAATTAATCACATTTGGATTATTTACTGGAATCTACACAATGAAAGTAAAACAAGTTCAACCAGAGTTACTTTTCTTGTCATGGATAACATAGCACTGATAATTAAGCACACAAAATTAGAATATTCCCCTAAATCAAGTATTTTTCAATAAGAAATCCCCACACTTTATAGATTCATAAAGTCATTTGATTTCATGACAAGAGGATCCTTCCTCAACTATTGAATTCACATATATGCACAACTATAAAGGAATCATTACTTAATGTGCAAGAGCATTTTAAACTGAGGGAAAAAAAAAAAAAAACCAACAAAGTTTCTCCTTTAATCATACTTGTCTGTGCCAAATGCCTTTTAGCTTTGATGCTTTCCTGGTACGAAACGCCAGAGGTCAACGGCGATGTCTACCTCTTTCTTCTTATGAAATTTGTATAGCTTCGGCAGATCATATCGAAGCTGTCAAGGCAAAGGGGGAAAAATCAGTTACAGCTTACAAGATGCAGGTCCATAATTATGGCTACTCCATGAATCACTGGAACAAGAAAATATATGAAAGAATCAGGTTGTGTAGGTGACCTAAGTCTTGATATTGGTCCCCATATTTTCTAAGAGACAACAATTTACACAAACAATTTCGATAAAAAAACAAGGTCAATTTGGAGAGAAAAAATCAAATATTATTATATGACTTAAACATCTAATACACAGTAACCTCCCTCACCTCACATAGAACTTCGGCATTGCAAGCGTTGAAATCCCTTAAAGCTGTTCGTTTCACATGCTGCGGTTAGATAAAAATGGAACCCATGGTATCAATAGAAGGTCGGAAAAACGAAGCTATCATTGAGGATAAAATGTGTTAATGCAAAGGGTCAGGAAAAAAATGCTAATGACATCTTTTTGGAATGGGAAGATCAGAGACTTCTTCAATATCCATCTGACAAGGCTCGCAGAACTCAATTACTAATAACAAGACTAGAATTTAAGATTCAGAAAACATACCTCTCTTGTGGAACTCTTATGCAATGAATAAACAGCTTGAGAAGCAACCTGACAAAGTAGTAATATTTGCAACATGGTAAATTAAAATACCCATCAATTATATATTTTTTATATATTGAGTACAATACCTTCAAAGCAACATTGAGAAAGTCCAAATCTGCGCCCTTTTTCCGAGTTCCAAAAGGAGGATTCATGATAACTGTATCAACAATTTGACCTAGAGTATGGACCAAGAAAATCGTATAAACCTGTTAGTTACACTAAATGAAATACTTCAAATAGCATATAATGCCTACAAGTTATACAATGAATACCCTTAAAAACTTTATGTTCCCATATAAATAAGAAGTTAAGAACTAATTCAGCAATATTGTTTGAACTATTACACTCTCAACTGGAGATCATGGAGACATAACAAGAATCAATTTTCCATATCCATCTAAGAACAAAAATCCAGAAAAGAAAGGAGAGAAGTGCAGCAAATTGCACCAGGCAACAAGCCTTCAATTCAGACTGTTGTTGCTCCAAAATGCCAATGAAGTGTCAAGATTGACGACGAAAGTCCACATAATTAAAAGTGATAAGGCAGTGCTGCAAAACCACAAGAGTTCAAACAACATCTTTTTGGAATGGGAAGATCAGAGACTTCTTCAATATCCATCTGACAAGGCTCGTAGAACTCAATTACTAATAACAAGACTAGTATTTAGATTCAGAAAATATACCTCTCTTGTGGAACTCTTATGCAATGAATAAACAGCTTGAGAAGCAACCTGACAAAGTAGTAATATTTGCAACATGGTAAATTAAAATACTCATCAATTATATATTTTTGTTTATATTGAGTAAAATACCTTCAAAGCAACATTGAGAAAGTCCAAATCTGCGCCCTTTTTCCGAGTTCCAAAAGGAGGATTCATGATAACTGTATGAACAATTTGGCCTAGAGTATGGACCAAGAAATCGTATAAACCTGTTAGTTACACTAAATGAAATACTTCAAATAGCATATAATGCCTACAAGTTATACAATGAATACCCTTAAAAATTTTATGTTCCCATATAAATAAGAAGTTAAGAACTAATTCAGCAATGTTGTTTGAACTATTACACTCTCAACTAGAGATTATGGAGACATAACAAAAATCAATTTTCTATATCCATCTAAGAACAAAATTTCAGAAAAGAAAGGAGAGAAGTGCAGCAAATTGCACCAGGCAACAAGCCTTCAATTCAGACTGTTGTTGCTCCAAAATGCCAATGAAGTGTCAAAATTGACGACGAAAATCATTTTTAGTCCACATAATTAAAAGTGATAAGGGAGTGCTGCAAAACCACAAGAGTTCAAACATAGACTAATTTCTACAAAGAAAACAACTTGGCCCCAAATATCGCCATTCAACAAATGCAAGATTCCATATTTTACTTCTAAACTTGTGCTTCCTGAAATCAACTGGTGGCTTACGACATAGAACTCAATCTTATAAATCCATTAAGATCCGAATCCGATTTTTTTACATTTTCTATGATAAAGGTTATTGTTCAATACATGAACTCATAAAATGGGATGGAATGAACGGAAAGTTACCTCTCCACCTCAAGTCCATGACATTAGACTGAATAAAATCCATATCCACCTGAAGTTTTAATTAAATAAAAAAGAATGGTGTATCAATTATTAATAACCAACCTTTAAATAATTATTGAAAAATTCCATTTATTGCATCTACAGCATATATAATTGACCAACTTTTATTTCATCTTTTTCTATTACAACAGTATCCCAAGCTTTATTCATTCAAGACACTTTGCCTTGATGTACAATATTCAAAATACACCAAATCTTATTGTTTAATTCAACAAGAGACTCGGATAATGTGAAACCTTTGTAATCATTTAGAATAATATTCGACAGAGATATAAAATACCTCAAGTTCCTCAGCATTAAGAGATGCTATTTCAAGAGATTCTGGATCAATGTCAATGCTGAGAACATGTCTGATCAATGCTAACACAAATCAAGAGAATATTAGATATGTAATACAGGATTGATCTTAGAAAACGAAAATATGTATTTTTTAAGCCATTGTCATTTGTCAAACATGATTTTGAATTTCAGAATTTATTATTTGATTACCTACAAACAACTGCTATGTGACCATGTGCATGAAACACTGAACAGTTCCAAACTTGGAAACTATAGATTTGTTCTATACAATACTAGTAGTACACAAGTTTAGAGTTAACTATAACAAATTTGATTCTAATGTCACTCAAGTTTAGACAGCATAATACCAGGAAGCGAATGACAAACTAAAATAAGACAATCCGGTAAACTATCCTGCAAAAGTAGCAGGGAAAGGATTCAACTCACTCTGCACTCAGAAGAGCAGCTGCAACACCTAACGTACCGCAACCACATCCGAAGTCAGCCACTACTTTGTTACTTATGTCCTCAAAAGAATTTTCTGCCTGATTCACATGGATTATAAAGCAAACAAGATTTCAGCCACTGAAAAAACAGAACATTTTACTAATTTACCTTTAGAAACCTTATTCAAGCTCACAAACTACACGTCTACACTCACACCATTACACTGATTAATTTACTACAATACCCTCCCTATCAATCCCTACTGCAAGTAATAGAACTTATCCGAGGAGCATCAATAATGCACAAAGAAAATCACTCAAATAATTCCAGATGCTACTACAAGCCACAACCATATATTAATAACCACATCAAATGTAATTCAAGTATTTGAAATGTAGCATAAAAAATGGGGTGTGGTCAACTTCCACCACAAACAAGCAAATTACATATATAAAAGACATCTTTAATGAGTAAAGTACGAACCTTTAACGTACGCAAACAGATAAGGGAGAAGGAAGAACCAAAGTTCAGTACCAAACATGGCAGAAGAAAATGAATAAATAATATTACTAATAATAATAATATAAAAAAAGACAACGAAATTGGAAGGAGGGGAATACCGTGAAGAGCATTCGAGAAGCTATATGGGGTCCCGTTGGGTACTGTTCAAGCTCCACCTTTCATCACACACACACACAGAAAGGTGTGATTCAGAAAAAGAAGTTAGTGACTATGAAAGTGAGAAAGAGAGAAACCTTGGGGTTTGGGAACTGGTCAAGACCACCGAGGAGGCCTTCCAACTGCTTCAGCTTCATAATTTCCGACGAATTTTGCCGGCGACGGCGAGGAGGTTTTTTTTTTGGACAGGGAAAGGCGAGGAGTTAGATTTGTATTTTTGTTGCAGCTCGCTGATGGTCGCAAACTTTGTTTCCTCTCGTTGCAACAAAGGTTTTTGTGAGCCAATAGAGCCCATTTAATTGGCCCAAAAATCCGGGCTGATAAGAGTTGCACCCAAAAACATCTTGATATTTTTGGTATTCATGACCCAAATAAGATAATAATTTTTGTCTCCACAATATCTTCCAGTTCATAAGTTAAGGATTAATTTGTCATTAGTTAATAAGTTGGTATTTATAGGGTGTTCAAATTTAAACCGATCCAAATTAAACCGTTCATCTAATCTAATCCAAACCGAAAACCGATTAAAACCACACTAATTCGGATTTGATTGGATTCTATTTTTTGCAAACCACTGGATTGGATTGGATTTCGGATCTACTTTTCATAACCGATCCAATCCAATCCAAACTGCACAATGTGATATAATATTATTATTTAATTATTATACTTACAATTATATTTATAACATGTTCAATTTGTTATACATTTTTCTATTATTCATGTATTATTATTATTTAATAAATATTTTATGTTTAAAATATTATTTATTTATTTATTTTAACTAACCTATAATTTTATTTCTATTGTTATGTTATCGTTGGCTTTTTTAAGATATGTTAAGACTTGTTATGTCATTGTTGATTATTTAAAATTTGATGTTAAGACTTGTTATATGTATTTAATTTTTTTATTTAAAAAATCGCAAATCCAAACCGATCCAAACCGCTTGTAATTGGATCGGATCGATCGGATTGGATTTTCAAAAAAAGTTCATCCAATCCAAACCGCACCACACATAAATTAAGCGTTCGAATCGGATGACTTTTTCCCTTAAAACCAAAGCAAACCGCACTGCGAACACCCCTAGTTATTTGTACAAAATGAAATTCTAAACCTATCACATATTTAAACTAACAAAAAAGATATTTATATATTAAAATTAGTAACAGATGTATTTGTGTATAAATACATATGTGGTTTAATTTATTTTGAATATATATTTATATTTCAACTTATATTTTATGCTGATAATTGATTTTGGTGTACATTTATCATAATCATAAACTAACTAATAAACTAAGTATAGACCAACCGCAATTGGTTAAAAAAATTAGTTAGAGAAGAGAGAAGATACATATAACTAAAATAAAGAAGTGAGAATTTTGTACTATATAGAGGATGAAAGAATCTCTCTTCCTTGACTGACTATGAAATATGGATACAGATTTTAGAATAAGATACGGATAAGATAATGCTAGCCTATTAGTGATGATGAATCGAATAAAGGAAATAAAGCAAGGCAAAGAATGAGAAATGAGATAGAGGAGGAATTAGATGCCAGCAAAATAATATTGCGTTAGAATACCGCTATTTGCTTCCCTGTAAGTTCTAATTAACTACCTATTTAATTTGCACCTGTAATGAAAGCAAAGCGTGCATATAGATTATTAGAAGAAAAGTGAGTTAGTTATTAATTATGGGTAACAGTCCTATCAGCAGTCTCCGTCCCAACAACTACAATGGAAATGAACCTTACAGTGTGGTACTAGCAGACTCCGCTACCATTCAGTTCGCAGGAAAAAAGACGCCATGGAATATGTCATATAAGGTACAAAAAACAACCTGTTACTTTACTCTAGAGGAGGTCATAAAAAGGACAAATAGTAATAGTAATGATTCTGTAAATTTCGATGATTTGCGTATCTCAACCGACTGATGACAAAAATCTGTCAGACTTGCATTTCAATATTACTGTGAAATTGAATAGAGACGATGAAGGTCTTCTTAGGGTATCATACGAAATTTGTCGTAGGCCGCTGCCACGCGGGCTCAGTTTCCTTGATTACCACGAGTATGAGATCTGGAATGTTGTAAACAATGCATGGGGTGGAGATACGACGACATACATTTTTTTACATTCTCTTGGCAGAATGAGATTTATGCTTGTTACGGAGGGGAAGAGAAGGAGCAAGGGTGAAAAGACTAAGCCTTACATGTTTAGTGTGACACATTATTATGCTAATTTGGAGAATGGAAAAGACGTAGGACTCTCTATGCAAGTCAAAAGGATCAAAGCCAAATCGTGTGACGATGGTGATGGACGTTTGGATTGCACTGTGGATGGGCCTCACCTGCACCCTGCTCATGCATTGTTTTATATGTATGATGAAATCGTTAGAACAAGGAATCCTACTTGTTGCCCTCATTGTGCTAATAATATCCTTCAGACTCTTCGTATGTCATGTCCATCTGAAGGTGAAGATAGCGACATTGACACTTTTGTTACTCCTTTTCGCCAGAGCCACAATGTCCGAGCAAGAGGAGCAAGTATTCTTGAAAATGCTGGAAGAGTTAGAGGCAATTATAATGGTAGTCTCAATATCAGAAATTTTATTCTTAGACCAAAATAACAGCGGCTACTTGCACAAAGAAATCTTCATGTCATCTGCTGGGTAGTTCAATTAAATATATATATTTAGTCAAATATATTT
>NC_029789.2:138239334-138244048 GCF_000816755.2 Arachis ipaensis | reverse complement strand
TGAGAAAAAATGACGATTTTTTTCTTTTTTACTTATAACATGTATATTTTAGGGTGAAGACTCATATGCATATATAATTGTCTTTGAATAAATTTTAGTTTGAGCAAAGAATTAGAGAACTAGAAAGAGAAAGACCAAAAAGTGTTATAAAATAACTAAATAAATAAATCAGGAAGAGGTAACAAATAAAGAAATATAATTAGAGAAAGAGAGAAGGGTGTTTTATTGTTTTTGTGTGTTCCATATGTTTCATATTACGTTGCTATTTATAAGTACAAAGAAGTTTTACTTTTCAAACATAATTAAATGCAATCACCCTTGGTAAACTAAGTCTCATGGAAAGTGGTCATCCACATCATTCATCCTTATCACAACACTCCCCTTTAGATGACCATTTAAGATTATTGCCTCGTTAAAACCTTATTAAAGAAAAATCCAATGGAAAAAAATCTTAGTGAAGAAAAAAGAGTACAATATCCTTTAGTGATGGGGACTGCCTCATTAAAAACCTTGTCAAGAAAAATCCAATGGGAAAAAACCTGACCAAGGAAAAAAGAGTACAATCTTCCCCTCTTGTCGATATTATTTAATATCTCGAAATCGATGCATCCCAATATGATGTACCAATCTTTCAAAGGAGGATTTTGGGAGTGACTTTGTGAATAAATCTACCAGATTGTCACTCGAGTGGATCTGTTGGACATCAATTGTCCCTTGATTTTGAAGATCATGAGTGAAGAAGAATTTAGGAGAAATATGCTTTGTTCTATCACTTTTGATATATCCGCCTTTAAGTTTAGCAATACATGCTGTATTATCTTCAAACAAGACAGTTGGAGCTTGATGAGCGGATAATTTATACGCTTTTTGGCAATGTTTTTAGTATATTTTAATTAGTTTTTATTATATATTTTTTAGTTTTTATTTAAAATTTAATTTTCTGGACTTTACTATGAGTTTGTGTGTTTTTCTGTGATTTCAGGTATTTTCTGGCTGAAATTGAGGGACCTGAGCAAAAATCTGATTCAGAGGCTAAAAAAGGACTGCAGATGCTGTTGGATTCTGACCTCCCTGCACTCGAAGTGGATTTTCTGGAGTTACAGAAGCCCAATTGGTGCGCTCTCAATTGCGTTGGAAAGTAGACATCCTGGGCTTTCCAGCAATATATAATAGTCCATACTTTGCTCGAGATTTGATGGCCCAAACAGGCATTCCAAGTCAGCTCAAGAATTCTGGCGTTTAACGCCGGAACTGGCACAAAAGCTGGAGTTAAACGCCCAAACTGGCACAAAAGCTGGCGTTTAACTCCAAGAAAGGTCTCTACACAAGAAAGCTTCAATGCTCAGCCCAAGCACACACCAAGTGGGCCCCAAAAGTAGATTTTTACACTAAACACCCTAGCTTACTCATTTTCTGTAACCCTAGGTCAAGGGTTTACTATAAAAACTACTTTTAGTGATTCATCTTGTACCTCATGACACTTTACACGTTTCATATTATATCTTCTACGGCATGAGTCTCTAAACCCCATTGTTGGGGTGAGAAGCTCTGCTGTTCTTCATGAATTAATGCAATTACTACTGTTTTCCATTCTATCACGCTTGCTTCTATTCTAAGATATTCATTCGCACTTCAACCTGATGAATGTGATGATCCGTGACAATCATCATCATTCTCACCTATGAACGCGTGCCTGACAACCACCTCCGTTCTACATGCAATCAAGCTTGAATGTGTATCTCTTGGGTTTCTAATCTAAGATTGGAACCTTCGTGGTATAAGCTAGAATTATTGGCGGCCATCCCTGAGATCCGGAACGTCTAAACCTTGTCTGTGGTATTCTGAGTAGGATCTGGGAAGGGATGACTGTGACGAGTTTCAAACTCGCGAGTGTTGGGCGTAGTGACAGACGCAAAAGGATCAATGGATCCTATTCCGACATGATCGAGAACCGACAGATGATTAGCCGTGTGGTGACAGCGCATTTGGAACATTTTCACTGAGAGGATGGGAAGTAGCCATTGACAACGGTGATGCCCAACTTAAAGCTTGCCATGGAAGGAGCCTTGCGTGCATGAAGAAGAAGATAGTAGGAAAGTAGAGATTCAGAAGACAAAGCATCTCCAAAGTCCCAACCTGTTCTTCATTACTGCATAACAAGTATTTATTTCATGTTCTTTTACTTTTTACAATTAAATCTGAGAATTATTGATATCCTGACTAAGAGTTACAAGATAACCATAGCTTGCTTCAAGCCGACAATCTCCGTGGGATCGACCCTTACTCACGTAAGGTATTACTTGGACGACCCAGTGCACTTGCTGGTTAGTTGTGCGGAGTTGCAAAAGTGTGATTGTAATTTTGTGCACCAAGTTTTTGGCGCCGTTGCCGGGGATTGTTCGAGTTTGGACAACTGACGGTTTATCTTGTTGCTTAGATTAGGAATAAATTATTTTTGTTGGTTTAGAGTCTTCTATTTGAGTTTAGTTTTATAATTTAAGTTTGGTGTCAATTGCATGCTTTTATTTTCTTTTAATTTTTCGAAATTGCAGTTCCTCAGTTCTTTCTTGATTTTTAAAAATTCTAAGTTTGGTGTCTTCTTTGTGTTTTCCTTTAATTTTTCGAAAATTTTTGTTTGATTCTCTAAAAATTTTAAGTTTAGTGTGTTTTTGTGCTTTTACTTACTTAAAAATTTTTCAAAAATTTGTTCTTGGTGTTCATCTTGATCTTCAAAGTGTTCTTAGTGTTCATCTTGACATTCAAAGTTTTCTTGTTTGTTCTCTGTGTTTTGATCTAAAATTTCTAAGTTTAGTGTCATTTTGTTGTTTTTCTCTTTCCGCATTAAAATTCAAAAATAAAAAAAATATCATTTCCTTATTTCACTCATAAATTTCGAAATTTTGCATTAATTTAGTCAAAGATTTTCAAAATCATATCTTTTTTTTAGTCAAGTCAATATTCTAACTTCAAAAATTGATCTTTTCAAATCTTTTTCAAAAATCAAATCTTTTTAATTTCTTCAATCATATATTTTCAATCATATCTTTTTTTTAATTTGCAATCATATCTTCTAAATCATATCTTTGTCAAAATAATTTTCAATCATATCTTTTTAATTGCTAATTTCAAAATCTTTTTAATTAATTAATTAATTTAGTTTTCAATTTGCTTTTATTTTATTTTATTTTTCGAAATTTTATTTTATTTTATTTTCCATTTATTTTATTTTATTTTATTTTAATTTCGGTCACTTTTAATTAAATAAAAAAACAAAAATATAATTTATTTGTAATTCATATCAATTCCCTTTTCTCCATCATGGACATAAGTGGAAATGAACAGTCCAGAAAGACTCTGGGGTCATATGCTAACCCCATTACAGCTGCATATGGGAGTAGCATCTGTATACCTCCCATCAAAGCAAGCAGTTTTGAGCTAAATCCTCAGCTCATTATCATGGTGCAGCAAAATTGCCAGTATTCCAGTCTTCCACAGGAAGAACCTACTGAGTTTCTGGCACAGTTCTTACAAATTGCTAACACAGTACGTGATAAAGAAGTGGATCAGGATGTCTACAGATTATTACTGTTTCCATTTGCTGTAAAAGATCAAGCTAAGAGGTGGTTAAATAACCAACCCACAGAAAGCATAAAAACATGGAGACAGTTATCAGACAAATTCTTGAATCAATTTTACCCTCCAAAAAGGATGACACAGCTAAGGCTGGACATCTAAGGCTTTAAACAAGAGGACCATGAATCCCTTTATAATGCCTGGGAGAGGTACAGAGGGATGCTAAGAAAATGCCCCTCTGAAATATTTTCAGAGTGGGTACAGTTAGACATCTTCTACTATGGGCTTATAGAAAAAGCTCAGATGTCCCTAGACCACTCAGCTGGTGGATCTATACACATGAGAAAAACAATTGAAGAAGCTCAAGAGCTCATAGATACAGTTGTTAGAAATCAACATCTGTACTCAAACAGTGAGTCCTCCATAAAAGAAGAGGCTATGGCAGTAACTACTGATCCCAATCCTCAAGAACAGATTGTTGAACTTAATCAGCAATTACTCCTTATGACAAAACAATTAGCAGAATTCAAAGAGATGCTCCAAGACACTAAAAATGCTAACAAGAATATAGAAGCACAATTGAATCAGACAAGACAGCAGCTATCTAAACAGATAACAGAAGAATGCCAAGCTGTCCAACTAAGGAGCGGGAAGACATTGAATAACTCAGCTCAAAATAGCAAAAAGTCAAGAAAGGAACAAATGACAGAGGATGACCAAACCACTACCCAAGATCCCTCTGAGGACATCAAGAGCCCAGAGAGGAATAACTCTGGCGTTCAAACGCCAGAAAAGGGTGGGAAGCTGGCGTTAAACGCCCATCTAGCACCCAATCCTGGCGTTCAAACGCCTATGAGGAATCAGACACCTGCAAGTGCTGATAGTAACCCCTCTAAGAAGGCTTCTCCAACCACTTCTGTAGGAATAAACCTGCAGCAACTAAGGTTGAAGAATATAAAGCCAAGATGCTTTATCCTCAGAAGCTCCGCCAAGTGGAACAGGATAAGCAATTTGCCCGCTTTGCAGACTATCTCAGGACTCTTGAAATAAAGATCCCGTTTTTAGAGGCACTTGAGCAAATACCCTCTTATGCTAAGTTCATAAAAGAGATCTTAAGTCATAAGAAGGATTGGAGAGAAAC
>NC_029789.2:138226106-138239173 GCF_000816755.2 Arachis ipaensis | reverse complement strand
CCAATGTTAAGGCAATCAGAAGCTTTCTGGGGCATGCAGGATTCTATAGGAGGTTCATAAAGGATTTTTCAAAAATTGCAAAACCTCTAAGCAACCTGCTAGCTGCTGACACGCCATTTGTGTTTGACACAGAGTGTCTGCAAGCGTTTGAGACCCTGAAAGCCAAGCTGGTCACAGCACCAGTCATCTATGCACCTGACTGGACATTACCATTTGAATTAATGTGTGATGCAGTGACCATGCCATTGGTGCAGTGTTGGGACAAAGGCATAACAAGCTTCTGCACATCATTTACTATGCCAGTCGTGTTCTAAATGACGCACAGAAGAATTACACAACCACAGAAAAAGAGTTACTTGCAGTGGTTTATGTCATTGACAAGTTTAGATCCTATTTAATAGGTTCAAAAGTGATTGTGTATACTGACCATGCTGCTCTTAAATATCTACTCACAAAGCAGGATTCAAAACCCAGGCTCATAAGATGGGTGTTACTTCTGCAAGAGTTTGATATAGAAATAAGAGACAGAAAAGGGACAGAGAACCAGGTAGCTGATCACCTGTCCCGGATAGAACCAGTAGCAGGGGCGTCCCTCCCTCCTACTAAGATCTTTGAGACCTTTCCGGATGAGCAACTTTTTGCCATTCAGGAAGCACCATGGTTTGCAGACATTGCAAATTATAAAGCTGTGAGATTCATACCCCAGGAGTACAGCAGGTTGCAAAAGAAAAAACTAATTTCTGATGCAAAGTACTACTTGTGGGATGAACCATATCTCTTTAAGAGATGCGCAGACGGAATGATCCGCAGATGCATCCCTAGAGAGGAGACACAGAAGATCCTGTGGCATTGCCATGGATCACAGTATGGAGGACATTTCGGTAGTGAGCGAACAGCCACTAAAGTCCTCCAATGTGGCTTTTATTGGCCTACTCTCTATAGAGATGCCCGAGAGTTTGTGTGTAACTGTGACAGTTGCCAAAGAGCTGGTAACTTGCCTCATGGTTATGCCATGCCTCAACAAGGGATCTTAGAGATTGAGTTGTTTGATGTATGGGGTATTGACTTCATGGGTCCTTTCCCACCATCATACTCAAACACTTACATTCTGGTGGCAGTAGACTACGTATCTAAATGGGTGGAAGCAATTACCACACCCACTAATGATACCAAGACTGTGCTGAAGTTCCTCCAGAAATATATTTTCAGCAGATTTGGTGTTCCCAAAGTACTAATCAGTGATGGGGGCACCCATTTCTGCAATAAACAGCTTTACTCTGCTATAGTTCGATATGGAATTAGCCACAAAGTAGCAACTCCGTATCATCCACAGACAAATGGGCAGGCTGAAGTCTCTAATAGAGAACTCAAGAGAATCCTGGAACGGACTGTAATTGCCCGTAGAAAGGATTAGGCAAAGAGCTTGGATGATGCTCTGTGGGCATACAGAACAGCATTCAAGACTCCTATAGGAACCTCTCCATACCAGCTTGTGTATGGCAAGGCCTGTCATCTGTCCGTAGAACTGGAACATAAAGCCTACTGGGCAACCAGATTCCTAAACATGGATGCTAAGTTAGCTGGTGAGAAAAGATTGCTCCAACTAAATGAGCTAGAGGAGTTCAGACTCAATGCTTTTGAAAATGCAAAAATTTATAAGGAAAAAGCAAAAAAATGGCATGACATGAAATTGTCATCCAGAGTTTTTGAGCCAGAACAAAAAGTTCTGCTGTTCAACTCTAGGCTCAGATTATTACCCGGAAAATTAAAATCCCGGTGGAGGGGACCATATGTGATCACAGGAGTGTCACCATATGGTTATGTTGAGCTTCAAGATATTAATTCTGACAAAAAGTTCATTGTTAATGGACAGAGAATCAAACATTATCTTGAAAGTAATTTTGAGCAAGAATGCTCAAAACTGAGGCTTGAATGAAGCTCAGTAAAGGTCCAGCTAAAGACAATAAAGAAGCGCTTGCTGGGAGGCAACCCATCCATTAGCAAGTTATTGGTCTTAATTAATACTTGTAGAAGTTTGATATACATTTTTCTTCAAAGGTTAATCATCAAAATTGAAGGAATTCACAGAGTTACAGAAGGATTCAGTGCAAAAAGCAGAGAAAAGGAGCTTGCTGGCAAGAAAACGCCAGTAAAGGTACTATTTTGGGCGTTAAACACCAGAATTGCAGCATCCTGGGCGTTCAGAAAAACGCCCAGTGATAAAGGGGTTTCTGGCGTTTAACACCAGCCAGGGTACCTGGCTGGGCATTAAACGCCCATAATGGCCAACAATTGGGCGTTAAACGCCAGAATGGATACCATTCTGGGCGTTTAACGCCAGAAAGGCAGGGGGAGGAGATTTTGTTTCCAACTTTAAATTTTTTTCAAATTTTCATGTTTTAACTCATAATTTTCTGCATAAACATGTTTCAAACCTTCATCATTCACCCTCAATTTTCAAAAATTCAACAATTTTCTAAATCTCTTTTTAATTTTATTTCAAATCCTTCCCAAATCTTTTTCAAAAACTCAATTATCCTCTTAATTTCTTTCCAAATCTTTTTCAACTCATCATATCATCTCTTATTTCTTAGATGCATAACCAAATTTTCAGATTTAACTTCTTTATATCTTTTTCAATTCAAAATCTCATCTTTTTCATATCATGATTTTATTTTCTTCCATCAATCATATTTCTATGTCATATCTCTTTCAAATTTTTCGAAATCCCTTCCCTCCTCCTATAAATATCCATTCGGCCACCCCCTCCTCTCCACCATTCGAATTTGCCTCTTCTCCTCTCTCTCCCCTTTCCTTTCTTTTGCTTGAGGGCAAGCAAACCTCTAAGTTTGGTGTATTTTTCCGTGATCACTGAGCTAAGACTCATCAAGATCATGGCACCTAAGGGAAAACAAACCAATTCAAGAGGCAAGAAAGAGAATACTCCAAAGAGTTTGGAATCAAGAGAGGTTCTTAACCAAAGAACATGCAGACCATTACCACAAAATAATGGGTTTGAGGTCAGTGATCCTGGAGGTTAAATTCAATTTGAAAGAAGATGAATATCCGGAGATCCAAGAGCAAATTCGAAACGGAGGATGAAAAATTCTAGCCAATCCTGAGACAAAGGTTGGAAGAAAAATGGTTCAGGAATTCTACTCAAATCTGTGGCTAACAGATAAGCAGAGAATAACTGGACCCGCCTAGAAGCATCTGTTATCAAGCTGCAAGAAGCCATGGAACAACTCAAGGAAGAACAGCAGAATCAAAACTGCATGCTCTGCAAACTGCTGAAGGAACAGGAGAAGCAGGGGCGTGAGCTACAGGAGCTGAAGCGCCAGAAGCTCTCCCTTGAAGGACCAAGTATCCCACAGATTGAGGGAGCATCCACTTCTCAAAATCAAGGTTGTTGAGTCCTAACTCTATGATAACCTTTATTATTAAGAGTCTATTTTAAGAGTCATTTTATTTTTCTGCTTTTAATTTTCTGTCTTCTATTATTATGGGTCTGCTCTTATATTTATTTTTGAGTCTTATTTTTATTCCATAATCAATAAAATTTAAAGTTTATGTCTTAAAGCTATGAATGTCCTATGAATCCATCACCTTTCTTAAATAAAAAGTGTTTTTAATTGAAAAAGAAAAAGAAGTACATGAATTTCAAATTTTAAAACAATTTAATTATTTTGATGTGGTGGCAATACTATTGTTTTTCTGAATGAATGCTTGAACAGTGCATATTTTTTAATTTGTTGTTTATGAATGTTAAAATTTTTTGCTCTTGAAAGAATGAGGGAAAAGGAGAAATGTTATTAGATGATCTGAAAAATCATAAAATTGATTCTTGAAGCAAGAAAAAGCAGTGTGAAGCTTGCAAAAAAAAAGAGAGAGAGAGAAAAGCAAGCAGAAAAAGCCAATAGCCCTTAAAACCAAAAGGCAAGGGTGAAATAAGAAGGATCCAAGGCTTTGAGCATCAGTGGATAGGAGGGCCCACAGGAATAAATTCCTGGCCTAAGCGGCTAAACCAAGCTATCCCTAACCATGTGCTTGTGGCGTGAAGGTGTCAAGTGAAAACTTGAGACTGAGCGGTTAAAGTCGTGGTCCAAATCAAAAAGAGTGTGCTTAAGAGCTCTGGATACCTCTAATTGGGGACTATAGCAAAGCTGAGTCACAATCTGAAAAGGTTCACCCAGTTATGTGTCTGTGGCATTTATGTATCCGGTGGTATTACTGGAAAATAAAATGCTTTGGGTCACGGCCAAGACTCATAAAGTAGCTGTGTTCAAGAATCAACATACTTAACTAGGAGAATCAATAACACTATCTGGATTCTGAGTTCCTATAGAAGCCAATTATTCTGAACTTCAAAGAATAAAGGGGGATGCCAAAACTGTTCAGAAGCAAAAAGCTAAAAGCCCCGCTCATCTAATTAATACTGATCTTAATAGATGTTTTTGGAATTCATTGTATATTCTATTCTTTTTATCCTATATGATTTTCAATTGCTTGGGGACAAGCAACAATTTAAGTTTGGTGTTGTGATGAGCGGATAATTTATACGCTTTTTGGCAATGTTTTTAGTATGTTTTTAGTATATTTTAATTAGTTTTTATTATATTTTTTATTTTTTATTTAAAATTCACTTTTCTGGACTTTACTATGAGTTTGTGTGTTTTTCTGTGATTTCAGGTATTTTCTTGCTAAAATTGAGGGACCTGAGCAAAAATCTGATTCAGAGGCTGAAAAAGGACTGCAGATGTTGTTGGATTCTGACCTTCCTGCACTCGAAGTGGATTTTATGGAGTTACAGAAGCCCAATTGGCGCGCTCTCAATTGCGTTGGAAGGTAGACATCCTAGGCTTTCCAGCAATATATAATAGTCTATACTTTGCTTGAGATTTGATGGCCCAAACAGGCGTTCCAAGTCAGCTCAAGAATTCTGGCGTTTAACGCCGGAACTGGCACAAAAGCTAGAGTTAAACGCCCAAAATGGCACAAAAGCTGGCGTTTAACTCCAAGAAAGGTTTCTACACAAGAAATCTTCAATGCTCAGCCCAAGCACACACCAAGTGGGCCCCAGAAGTGGATTTTTACACTAAACACCCTAGCTTACTCATTTTCTGTAACCCTAGGTCACTAGTTTACTATAAAAACTACTTTTAGTGATTCATCTTGCACCTCGTGACACTTTACACATTTCATATTGTATCTTCTACGGCATGAGTCTCTAAACCCCATTGTTGGGGGTGAGGAGCTCTGCTGTTCTTCATGAATTAATGCAATTACTACTGTTTTCCATTCTATCACGCTTGCTTCTATTCTAAGATATTCATTTGCACTTCAACCTGATGAATGTGATGATCCGTGACAATCATCATCATTCTCACCTATGAACGCGTGCCTGACAACCACCTCTGTTCTACATGCAATCAAGCTTGAATGTGTATCTCTTGGGTTTCTAATCTAAGATTGGAACCTTCGTGGTATAAGCTAGAATTATTGGCGGCCATCCCTGAGATCCAGAACGTCTAAACCTTGTCTGTGGTATTCTGAGTAGGATCTAGAAAGGGATTACTGTGACGAGCTTCAAACTCACGAGTGTTGGGCGTAGTGACAGACACAAAAGGATCAATGGATCCTATTCCGACATGATCGAGAACCGACAGATGATTAGCCGTGCAGTGACAGCGCATTTGGAACATTTTCACTGAGAGGATGGGAAGTAGCCATTGACAACAGTGATGCCCAACTTAAAGCTTGCCATGGAAGGAGCCTTGCGTGCATGAAGAAGAAGATAGTAGGAAAGCAGAGATTCAGAAGACAAAGCATCTCTAAAGTCCCAACCTGTTCTTCATTACTGCATAACAAGTATTTATTTCATGTTCTTTTACTTTTTATAATTAAATCTGAGAATTATTGATATCCTAACTAAGAGTTACAAGATAACCATAGCTTGCTTCAAGCGGACAATCTCCGTGGGATCGACCCAGTGCACTTGCTGGTTAGTTGTGCGGAGTTACAAAAGTGTGATTGTAATTTCGTGCACCAGAGCTATCTTTTGATCAATCAGTCCACATGATAACAGAATATATTGGATCAAACTCCTGAGCTAAAAATATTCGCGACTAGCGTCATGAATCGCTAGTATTTCGAAATGATTAGAGGATGTTGCAGCAATCGTCTGTTTCGTGGACCTCCATGATATAGCTGTACCACCATATGTGAACAAGTATCTTGTTTGAGATCTCCCTTTGTGTGGATCAGACAAGTATCCGGCATCTGCATAGCCAACTAGTTGTGACTTGGATCCATATGGATAAAACAATCCCATATCAACTGTTCCATGAAGATATCGAAAGATTTGTTTGATTCCACTCCAATGTCTTCTGGTTGGAGAGGAACTATATCTTGCTAGTAAATTCACAACAAATAATATATCGGGTCGCGTATTATTAGCAAGATACATTAGCGCTCCAATGGCACTAAGATATTGTACTTCAGGACCAAGGATATCTTCATTTTCTTTTTTAGGACGAAATTGATCCTTTTTCACATCCAAAGATCTTATGATTATTGGAGTACTTAATGGATGTGACTTATCCATATAAAATCTCTTCAAGATCTTCTCTATGTATGTTGTTTGATGAATAAAGATCCCACTTTTTGTATGCTCGATTTGTAGGCCGAGACAAAATTTAGTTTTTCCAAAATCTTTCATCTCAAACTCTTCTTTTAGAGTTTTTATAACTGTTGGAATCTCTTCAGGAGTTCCAATGATATTTAAATCATCAACGTACACATCAATTATAATGAACCCAGATGCAGATTTCTTTATGAAAATATATGGGCAGATATCATCATTCTTGAATTCGTTTTTGGCCAGATACTCAGTAAGACGATTATACCACATTCGTCCAGATTGTTTTAGAACGTATAAAGATCTTTGCAATTTGACTGAGTATAACCCTTGTGAATATTCATTGGATGGTTTAGATATCTTTAGTCCTTCAAGAACTTTCATATAGATATCTCGATCTAATGAGCCGTATAAATAGGCTGTTACCACATCCATTAAATGCATATGCAGTTTATGATATGCAGATAAACTGACCAAATAACGCAATGTTATCGCATCCACTACAGGGGAATATGTTTCTTCATAATCTATACCAGGCCTTTGTGAAAAACCTTGTGCCACAAGTCGGGCTTTGTAGCGCACGACTTCATTTTTCTCATTTCGTTTTCTCACAAATACCCATCGGTATCCAACAGGTTTTACATCTTCTGGTGTACGGACTACAGGTCCAAAGACTTCACGTTTTACAAGTGAGTCTAATTCAGTCTTCATGGCTTCTTCCCATTTTGGCCAATCATTCCTTTGTTGAGATTTTTCGACTGATCTTGGCTCAAGATCCTTACTTTCATGCATGATATTTAATGCCACATTATATGCAAATATTTCATTGACAATTGTCTTATTTCGTTCCCATTTCTCTCCTGTAAAGATATAATTTATCGAGATCTCGTCATTTTCACAATTTTCAGGTACCTGAACGTCTTCTAGCGTTAACACTATATCAGAATTTTGGACAACTGCAGGTGTCTCTACTATGTCTTTTTCAACAGAAATTGTATTTTTCTCTTTTCTTTTTTGAGGATTTTTGTCTTTGGAACCGACAGGCCTGCCACGCTTCTGGCCTGAATTTGCTTCAGTGGCTACTTGTCCTACTGGGACATCAATTCGAATTGGAGCATTTTCCGCTGGTATATAAGATTTGGTTATCCTCTTTGTATCGGAAAATGCATTAGGCAATTCATTTGCTATTCTTTGCAAATGTATAATCTTTTGAACTTCTAGTTCACATTGCCCTGATCGAGGATCTAAATGCATCAATGATGATGCATTCCAATTTAATTCCTTTTAAGGAAGCTTATTCTCTCCCCCTAATGTTGGAAATTTTGATTCATCAAAATGACAATCCGCAAACTGGGTTTTAAATACATCTCCAGTTTGTATCTCAAGATACCTCACTATACAGGGAGAATCATATCCAACATATATCCCCAATTTTCTTTGGGGTCCCATTTTGATGCGATTAGGTGGTGCAATGGGAACATATATCGCACATCTGAATATTCTTAAATGGGAAACATTTGACTGCTGGCCAAAAGCTAATTGCATAGGAGAGAACTGATGGTAACTCGTTGGCCTCAAACGAATAAGTGTTGCGGCATGTAAAATAGCATGCCCCCAAACCGAGGTTGGGAGATTTTTTCTCATAAGTAAGAGTCTAGCAATTAATTGGAGGCGTTTAATAAGTGATTCTACTAATCCATTTTGTGTGTGAACATAAGCTACTGGATGTTCGACACTTATTCCATTAACCATACAATAAACATCAAAAGCTTGGGAAGTAAATTCACCAGCATTATCAAGACGAATTGCTTTGATTGGATTTTCTGGAAATTGTGCTTTTAATCGAATCATTTGAGCCAGTAATCTCACAAACGCCAGGTTGCGAGAAGACAATAAGCACACATGTGACCATCTCGAAGATGTGTCTATTAGGACCATAAAATATCTAAAAGACCCACACGATGGATGAATAGGTCCACATATATCACCTTGAATCCTTTCTAGGAATTCAGGGGACTCAAATTCAATCTTTACTGGTGATGGCCTTAAAATTAACTTTCTCCCTGAGAACATGCAGCACAACAAAATTCACTAGTTTTAAGAATCTTCTGGTTCTTTAGTAAATGTCCATGGGAGTTTTCAATAATTCTCCACATCATGGTTGTTCCCGGATGACCCAATCTATCATGCCAAGTTATGAATTCATTTGGGTTAGTAAACTTCTGGTTTACAATGGCATGTGATTCAATTGCACTAATTTTGGTATAATACAACCCAGACGAAAGTGAGGGTAATTTTTCTAATATAACTTTCTTATTTGAATCATGAGTTGTGATATATAAATACTCATGATTTTTCTCATTTATTGTTTCAATATGATATCCATTTCGGCGAATATTTTTGAAACTCAACAAATTTCTCATAGACTTGATAGATAATAGTGCATTATTTATTATAAATTTTGTTCCTCCAGGAAACAAAATTATAGCTCTTCCGGAGCCTTCTATCACATTGCCTGAGCCAATAATAGTATTAACATAGTCTTCTTTTGGCACAAGATAGATAAAATATATCACTTTTAAGAATAGTGTGCGAACTTGCACTATCCGCAAGGCAAATATCTTCAGAATATGTCCTTGCCATTTTTCTTCAAAGACAAATGATAATAATAATAAAATGAGTAGAAGTACATGCACAGTAAAATTATTCACATGAATACTTAACAAACACATACACATATCAAACTATTTCATCATTGATCAAATAACCAATATTTCCTTCAGAATCCTTAAAGAAATTAGATACATCATAATGAGTGGTGGAATTCTCATCATTTGAAACAAAATTTGTTTCCTTTCCTTTGTCATCCTTTTTCAAGGATGCTTGATAAAGATCAACTAGGTGCCTTGGGGTACGACAGGTACGTGACCAATGGCCCTTTCCACCACAACGGAAGTATTTATCCTCAATTGATTTACTTTGCCCATTGTTTCTTTCTTTATCCCACTTCTGGTGAGATCCTTTCTTATGAACATAATTTTTTTCCTTCCATAATTTTTCTTGTTATCAAAATCTTGCCATTTACCTCTTCTGGGGTTATAAGTTGCCGTATTTGCTTCAGGAAATGGGGCGACGCCACCTGGGCGCGCTTCATGATTTCTTAAGAGCAACTCATTGTTGCGTTCAGCAACAAGAAAACAAGAAATTAGCTCAGAATATTTTTAAATCCTTTTTCTCGATTGCTACTGCAGGAGCACATTCGAGGCATGGAAGGTCGAGAAAGTTTTCTCTAACATATCAGGCTTGAGGAGGTATCACCGTCTTTTGATGATTGTACCTTTCTTCAAGGTCTTTCCACAGATCTACAGGATCTTTTAATGTGGGATATTCATTTTTCAATCATACGTCAAGATGACGATGAAGAAAAATCATGGCTTTGGCTATATCCTTCTGGGAGTATTATTTTCAGCCTTAATGGTATCTCCAAGATCCATTGAATCAAGATGGATTTTAGCATATAGTATCCATGATAAATAATTGTTTCCAGATATATCAAAAGCATTATATTCAAGATGAAAGAGTTTCGACATAATAAAAATTTGTTACCTGAAGTCTTCCTAAAATATCGTTAGAGCTTCGTGCTGATAACGTGTTATAAAATAACTAAATAAATAAATCAGGAAGAGGTAACAAATAAAGAAATATAATTAGAGAAAGAGAGAGAGAAGGGTGTTTTATTGCTTTTGTGTGTTCCATATGCTTCATATTACCTTGCTATTTATAAGTACAAAGAAGCTTTACTTTTCAAACATAATTAAATGCAATCACCCTTGGTAAACTAAGTCTCATGAAAAGTGGTCATCCACATCATTCATCCTAATCATAACAAAAAGAGAATTTGAGATTATAAAATTGTGTATATGAATTATAAATAGGCTGAGTCTTATATAGCCCTAAGAATGAGAGAATAGAGGACTCATCATTCATAACAACCCAGCCGAACATATCTCAATCCACTCTACTTACCGCTTTCAAACTCAAGATTGGTTTTGGAACCACTCTGAGTTTGCTCTTCAACCGCTTGAAGGTGACAGTAGTGAGGAGTTTGGTCAAAATATCTGCAATTTGCTCATTTATCGGAATGTGGACCACATACAATAACTTTTTGGTAAGCTTATATCAAATGACTTGAATATCTAGCTAAAAATATTTTGTCTTATCATGTAACACTGAATTATAAGCTAAAAGAATTGTACTCATGTTATCACACAGAATTGTAGGGGGTCTGGAACTTTTTTTAAAGTTCTATCAACATATTTGTGAGCCAACAAATGTCCCCTTCAGTGGAAGATCTGGAGATTGTGTTTTGTTTCTTGCACGACCAGGTAATTAAGTTAGTTTCCAAATATATATAATACTCAAAAATTGATTTCCATTCTTCGAGGTCAGCTGCCCAATCAGAATCTGAAAACCCATATATTATATAGTCATTGCATATATGAAAAATTAACTCATGAGTCTTTGTCCCTTGCAAGTAGTGTAAAATTCGTTTAACAATCTTCCAATGAGATACCAGTGGCTTGTGCATGTACTAGCTTACTTTGCAAATAGTAAAGAAAAGCTCAGGCCTAGTGATGGTGACACACTATAGAGCTCTCACTACAGATTGGTATAAAGTTGGATCTTCGAAATCTTGAAATCCTGATGACAGTAGTTGAAGGGAGGAGACCGTTGGAGTGGGCATGAGAGCAGCTCCTTGCATGCCAACTTTGGATAATAAATTGATAATGTATCTTGTTTGAGATAAATGTAGTTGTCCTGCTTGAGTGTAAGATTTTAATATCTAAGAAATAACTTAAATACCCAAGATCTTTAGAAGAGAAAATATTATGCACTTTTTGTATCATGTTAGATATAGCATGAGAATCACTACCTGTAAGTATAATATCACCAACATAACAAAGTAAATTCATAACATATTGTCATCATTTCTAACAAAAAGGTAAGTATCTGATTTTGTAGAGTAAAAACTAAATTTTTGTAGAGTATGACTAAGTTTCAAAAATCACTCTCGTGTGTGCTTGTTTGAGGCCATAAAGGCTCTTATTTAGTTTACGAACAATGGCTGATGTACCTTGAATAAGCCTTAAAGTAGGGGTGTTCATGAATCGGATTCGATCCGCACATCTGCGGTATTTATTCGAATCCGATCCGAAAATTACAGATATGGATCCGATCCGCATATCCGCGTATCCGCAAAAATAAAAAAATAAATAAATATTCTTTTTATGTTTTATTTCAACTAATGATTATCATATATGTTGTATTATTTTAATTACAAACTTTTGAAACTAATCCTTATTCTATACATCCCTTCAAACTCATGCTTATTCTATGCAGAAGATGCATCAATTTGCTCACTGTCAAATACATGAACTGCGTCTATCTTTGCCCGTTCTTGACAAAGCAGATTCAAATCTGAAGCATTCCGTATAAATTACACCACAATATTAAAATCGAAATTAAAATAATATTGTGGACTTCGAGTGTTATTTGATCTAGATGAGCTTCCGATCCAGTCCAACCAAATGGAATTTTTTCATAGGTGGAGAAACTTAGTTTTGCATCATAATGCTATCCTTAGAAACAAGTAATATATATACGAAAAATGCTATTTAGATAACAAAGATAACAAAAAAAAATAAATTTTAATAATTTTCTAGCATTATTCCTCTCTAATATTATCCAACTATTTATATAAAAATGAACTGATTTTTTTTAAACCAATCAGTGTTTCGGCCTTATAGTATTTGTTTAACTTTGTTTTCCTTTTTGAAAAATTATATTTTCATTACACTTTAATCTACTAAGCATATACGATATTTTTATGATACAAAATACATTTTAATTTTCTCTGACCTTTTATCAACACTTTTGATAAAAAAAATTAAATTAAATGTACACAAAAATATTATATATAATGTTTTTCGTTTGATTTTTTTTCTTGTAAAAATAAAAATGCTCATATACATTAGAAAGAGAGGGTAGGCAACAAACTTAAGGAAATAAATATTATAAATAAAATGTCTACAATAAATAACACAAGTTGCTACTAATATAAAACTCTCAGAAAACTTGCATGTCCATAATATAAGAAAGGAAGAGAATTCCATAGGTGAGCTTGTGCTATATTTTATATATATTGTGCTAGCTAGTTGCGACCTTTGCACTTTTCCATGGCTCTTGGTGCTGCATGAATTAGATTTAGAAAAGCATATCAACAAAGATGAGTACAATAACTTATTCATAAGCATAAAAAAGATGCTAGATATCCAAATTATAAGCCGGAATCATAGAATAGGCAATGGAGTTCAACAAATTGTTCAAAGAAATGAGAAATAATAATAATTTTATTTATTCTTTAATTCTT
>NC_029789.2:138222810-138226041 GCF_000816755.2 Arachis ipaensis | reverse complement strand
ATTGCAAGTCAGGTAAAATTACAGAAATAAAAAAAAATAATTAAACCATAATAATATTACAAGTCCTACATACCTAGTCCAATAGCTTCCGAACTCTTCATTATCCTCAGTCTCTTGCAATATTTAGTGAACATCCTAAAACAACAACAATTACATAATTTCAAAATTGAAAATAATCCCCTTCTTTGAAAACTTTTGACTATATATAAATTAACAATAACTAGCAGCACTATGCTTGTTAATAATCAAATTAAAAAACAATAAAAGAAAATTATATGAGCTTACTCCCATGGAACATCACCAACTAGCATCCAATCACCATCCTTGTCTTCATAGGTGAGAACATATTCTGAACCATGAAGCAGATCCATCAACTTACTTTCACTCAACTTGTCTCTACTAGAAACTCCATGAGAACCACATTGACCTACACTTGTGGATGATATAATAATCTTAGCAAATATGTAACATGATGAATATTCAAAGACTAAGAATCCTTCACTTTCTCACTATATCAACTTGTACAGTTTAGAGAAGTCGAATACCTAAACTTTGATCCAATGAGAGAAATGGTTTTATGGGAGTGAAATAAGTAAATTTAAACAACTGGATTGTACATGAATGGTAAAGATTAAATAAAAATGCTATTCGTACATCAAAATTAGCTACTAAAATCAGCCATCAATATATTTGTGTATAAATACATGTGTGATTTAATTTATTTTCAATGTGTATTTATATTCCAATATGTATTTTATATTGGTGGCTGATTTTAGTGGCTGATTTCACACGTAAAATAATCCAAGATTAAAAGATAAAGTCGCGTGATTCTTTTAAGTTATTACTTAATAATATAACAACTTTTAATCTCGACCATTCATTTATAGCTATACAATCCATATTTACGCTTTTTAGGGTTGTACAAAGACAAAAACTTACACGTAATTGTTTTTATTCAAAATTGATAAGTGAAATTGTTAGATAATTTAATATGGTTGATTAAATTATAATATTTTTAATTATTAATTTTTTATAAAAGACAAATTGCATGTAAATTTTCATTTATATAAAACCACTATTGTCATGTCACCACTGGATACATCCCCTCATGCTGAAATCCTTATTATGTTTCTCTCCACAAAATCAAATCAAATAAAATGAAGAGAATAAATTTGGCATCACAGAAGAATATTCTTTTAGCCTAATGAAACCAAAAGAAACAAAAAGAAGACAACTGAAATTTGCAAGTTAAAAAAAGAGAAACCAAACTCACTGATTGTAAAGCAAGTAAACATGTTGTTGAGGGCTGAAGAGAGATCCCTATAAGAATCAAAGTTTTTGAGATCAACTTTCCTCAGGAATGGAGCACCATCCATGCTGACTTTGACATAAAGGCAATTACCAGAGTTGGCTTCTGATGCATCAACTTCACCATTCATCAGAGAAGTTGCCATTGAGTTCTTCCTGAATGAACGGATTGGTGGCCATCCCACTACCTGTTCTCTGTATACACACAACAACATTAAATTGCTCAAAAGCATTCTGTCACTATGTTAGGCTGCATTTGTTTAGGCTCCGTTTGTTTTCACGAATGGGACAGAGAGACATAAAAACACAAAATTGTGTTTGACAGATTAGACATAAATAGAGATAATTTATTTTTTATTTTTTTATTATCTTTGTTAATTTTATAATTATATTTTTTATTTTAAATTTATAAAAAAATAAATTAAATTTTTATAATTTTTTCAAAATTATATGTCCTGTCTTATTCTGTTTTTAAAACTTATAATGCAGCCTTAGGAATCACTGCTTAGTGTTTATAACTTCAAAAACAAACAAACTTAAATGATATACAGTGGGGTAAAAATGAAAAAGAGTAAATATTCAAATTGGTTTTTAATAGATTTTAAATCAAAACACTTTGTTCTCAACAAATTTTATTGCTTTGGAAATCTTCGACAATTATTACTATGAGACAAATTAATCCCTTAGGTTCTAAAAACTACAAATTAGTCCATCTCAGAACAAAGTCTTTGATCTAAAATTCTCGGGATCAATTTGTGTATTTATTAGTCAAACAAAAATTCACCATAGAAATTGGAGATCAGTTCCAAATCATATATAAAAGTAAATTTTAAGGAGCAACCAAAGAAGAATGATTAAGATGATGATGATGATGATGAGATGAATGGAATAATCCTGAAAAATCAAGTTACATAGAATAGAGTTAACAAAGAGGTCATTGAGTCACTCACTATAGGAGCAAACATGATTTGATAAAACAAGTAAGATTCTCTTTCCTATTAATTTTTTAGGTTTATTTTTATTTTTATCTCAAAAAATTACTTTTCCCTTTCTCTGAATTACCTCATCTAGTCATCTTAAAAATTACTCACTAACATAAGCTTTTTCTATCCATCCAACCATTCAAAAAAAGTTACAGAACAGTAATAAGAATATGCACATGCAAAAAATCAAAAACCATAATCACTTTTTGCTTACAAGCAACAAAGGCATGGGGAAAAAAAGAAAAAAAAAATATTAAACGGATAAAGATAGTAGCATACTTTGCAGCAGTAGCAGAAGATATATGAGGCTTGTGGTTCTGACTGAGTGGCTTTGTTGACTCTTTCATAACAGATGCTTGTTCTCTTTCTCTTGGAGGAGTGAACAAGTTACCATCTTTACCAATACCCATTTCTGATCCACCATTTCCAGAGAGATTCCACTTCCCAGAACACACACCACCATCTTCATCTTTTTCTGGTGACTCTGAACCTGGCAAGCCAAGTCTAAGTTCAGTGGCCTTAAGGTTCAAGAAGCTACCACTGGTTTTTGTTGTTTTTTGAGGGGTTTTTTCAGTGGTTTCCATTGAAGGAAGCTCAGGTAAGCCTACTACATAGTCTTGCTCTAATGGCACAGACATCAAACCTTTTTTTTTTCAGATTAATTGTTACACTCTGTATTACACTGCAGTTAGTTTTTTGCACTCTCAGTTCTTGTTTCACAAAAATGGAAATAAGGGAAGGGAACAAGAAAGGAGAGGAACAGAAGCTATAAACTTGAAGAATCAGAATTCGATAGTAGTGAGAAGAAAATGAGAAGGGTTAAGTTGATGAAGAGAAGGTTCTCTTTGAGTTGTGTGTGTTTTTCTGTTTCTTATAGTACGTTTTTTTAGTTAAAACAAGACATAAATAAATAAATGAGAGTAAAAACTAAAAATGTAAT
>NC_029789.2:138221483-138222757 GCF_000816755.2 Arachis ipaensis | reverse complement strand
CTTTTCAGAACGCATTAATTTTCGTGTTGCAAGATTGTGACTTCTGAAATGCAAAATTTTGTGTTTTCTATTCCTTTACAAAAATAAAAATAGAAGCATAAAATATTTTATTTTTTGTCTCTTTTTTATGAGAAATTCTTCGCATACAATTTATACAAGTCTTTACAAGTGTCTCTTCTTCTTCTTCTTCTTCTTGCGCACGTTTTTCTTCCTCTTTTTCTTCTTCTTCTTCTTCTTTTCTTTTGTTTCTTACCTTCTCTTTCTCCTTCTTCAACCATTATTGCACATTTTCACTGCACCTTCTTCTTCTTGCTGCACGTTCTTCTTCCTCTTCCTCTTCTTCTTCTTCTTTTCTTTCGTTTCTTGCCTTCTCTTTCTCCTTCTTCAACCGTTACTGCACGTTTTCACTGCACCTTCTTCTTCTTGTTGTTGCACGTTCTTCTTCCTCTTCTTCTTCTTCTTCTTCTTTTCTTTCGTTTCTTACCTTCTCTTTCTCCTTCTTTATTTACGTGCTTTTCTCTTTGTTTTCTTTCTTCGTTATTCTCGATTTCTATTGTTTTTTGACATCAAACTCTGAAATCGTTTTTGAAGAAGAAGAATCAGCAGAAGATGAGGAGGAGGAGAAAGAGAAAGAGTTTTGAATTATGCATAAGGTGTACTTCAACGAATTTTGGGTGTATTTCTTAAATCATTTGGGTGTAGTTTTTATAATCCTTTGGGTGTATTTCTGTAATCATTTAGGTGTATTTCTATAATCGTTTGGGTGAATTCTTGTAACCGTTTTGGTGTATTTCTATAATCCTTTGGGTGTATTTCTGTAATCGTTTGCGTGTATTTCTGTAATCGTTTGGGTGTATTTCTGAAGTTCCATTATCTTCAAATTTGGTAAGAAACTCGTTTTCATGGAGGAAGAAGAAGAAGAGTCGTTTATAATGCATGGTGAGTAGCGCGCTTTAAAAACAGGAAGCGGTTAAATAACGTATGTTTATTTACTCTTGAATGTGGAAGTGTAATGCGTGTTTTTTGTTAAATTTGTGCCAACTTATAAAACTTGTAAGCCAAAAAGATTTATATGTATAGCAGGCCTCCTTTTTTATTTATGTTTTTCTACTATAATTATTAAATACAGTCTTAATTAATATACTGTTATAATGCCATAGCATTGTTAGTGTTAACTGTTAAGTGGTGTGACAAGAAAGAAAAATAATAAAAGGATAATAGAAAGAAGAAAAAATTTGAGAATATTAAAACTTATTTATACTTATATATAAAGA
>NC_029789.2:138215840-138221406 GCF_000816755.2 Arachis ipaensis | reverse complement strand
TAGTAATAATAAGGAATAAGTACTATTTTGATTCATAACATTTAGGGTCAAAATTAAATTTGTTCCTAACCTTATTTTATTATTTGGTATTAAAATCGTCTTTTTGACCATTTTACCCTTGACCTAATCTTTTATTGTTCATCTCCACTGTCATACCTTTCTTCTCATTCTCGTTCACACACTTTCTTCTTCTCTAATCAATGGAGTTTCTTCGACGGTGGCCGCATCGCTTTACGTCTTTGACCTCCACCCCAACATCTCTGACGCAGCAAACAAAGAGAGGGAGTAGAAGCAACAATGGTGATGGTTCCAGATCTTTTCCTCCCTTTTCATGTGGCAATTTCCAAGAGCAGTGACGCCAGCAGTTTCGGTGGTCGTGGCTGCGGTTTTGAGCTCTCTCTCTCTCTCTCCCTCTCTCTCTCCCTCTCTCTCTCTTCTCAAACTCTTTTCTGGTGACTCAATCAGTGGTAATGACGGCAGATTCTCTCACCGTCACGGCCAACTCTCTCTTCTTTTTCTCCTTTCTCACTGAGTTCATTGTATCTCTCTTATTTCTTTGTTTTAATTTTTTTCTTTCTTTCAAAAAAAAAAATATGAATCACTATGATGTTGTTGAATTTTAAAAATTAGATTACAATGAATGATGTTGTTTGTACTATTCTAGAATTTAAATGTATGTTATTAACGATGAATTTTTTGAATCTGAATATTTTGTTGTATTGTGTTGTTGTTGATAGAGTTACTACATTTCTCTTGTTTCTCTGTTTCAATTTTTTTTTTCAAAAAAAAAATATGAATCATTATAGTGTTGATGAGTTTGAAGAATTAGATTGCAATGAGTGATGTTGATACTATTTTTAAATTTGAATGTTATGTTGATGATAAATTTTTTAAATTTAAATGTTATGTTATGTTGTGTTGTTGTTGATGAATTAAAATGGATAGATGTAAAAAGAAAATTAGTTGGTAGTTGATGAAAATAAGTGTAGTGGCAATAGTAATGGTAAATGATAATAAGGGTTAGAATAAAAAATATATATATATAAGAGTATTTTCGTTTGAAAAATATAAAGAAAATGACAATTTTAATATCAAATAAAATGTTAAGAATAATTTTAAATTCAAAATAAAATTAGAGACAAATTTAATTTTGACTCTAAATATTATGGATCAATTCAGTATTTATTCCTAATAATAACCACAAGTACATGGACAAAAAATAGAAAATGGACCTGCTTTTTGTGCTTTATTCTTTCCTGGGGAGAAAAAAAAGGATTGCATGTATTTTTTCAGTTGGGTATAATAATTGTGTGAATCTATGTGGGGGCAGGCACTCCGACAAACTATAGAAAGTCCCTGGCATTCTTTACTCAGATTATTCTTTCTGGCAATGAATAGTATTTTTATTTTATTTATTTTCCATTTATGAGTATAATTCATCATACATGATAAAATCATTTTGACATCAGATGACATATTATTACAGTATATGAGTTGTAATATTCAATTATTTTCTTGTTTAGTATTTACTAATATTTTTACTCGTAATAATATTACGGGAATATAAATTTTTTAAAATTATGGTCTACTTTATTTTGACAGTATAGATTATGCATGATACGAAAGATTTATAAAATTAAGCTACTTTTATAAAAAAAAAAAAAGTTATAGGTTGACAAAAGTCTTTGGTTAAGAAGTCTAAGGTATCTGTAGATAAAGAGATAATGACCAAATCAGTACCCGAAAGATTCAAACGCTGACATTTTGGTACCTCACTATTGTTATTGACAAAATGGTCCTTAAAAGGTTTTAAAATTTGACAAGCGTACCCACGAGTTCACCGGAGCACATTTCCGACAAGCACAGTGTTGATGTGGCCACCGTGTTTTGGTGACTTGGCAAACTACCCCCAAAGTTCCCTTCCCAACGCACACTCCCTCCCCTTCCCTCTCCTTCCCTGTCGCAGCCCCCATCCCCAACGCACACTTCTCCCTAATCGCAGTCCCGCCACATCACAAGCCCCTCCCCAACGTACACTTTCCCTTCCTCCCTCAACATCATCATTCACAGCAACAACAACTTTAACATCAACAGCAACAACAACCTCCACCACTCTCTCTCTCTCTCCACCACTCCCCCTTTCCCAACGCACACTTCCCTCTCCCTCCCTCAACACCACCATTCACAGCAACAACAACCTCAACATCAACAGAGTTGCCCCAAATCATGAATTGACCCAATTTTTTAGGTTAAATTATCTTTCAAAAAGATTAATCACAATAAAACTCAAAAGCAAATTCATATACAATAATCAAAATAAAATAAAATAAAACTTAATACAGACACCACCAAAGCAAGAATAGAAGAAGAACACCAGACACAGAGGGGGCAGGACACGATAGAGTCAAGATGGAACCCAGACAAAGGAGGCATGGCAACGACTGGGGGCTAGCAGCAAGCAGATACAAGCAGTGAAGGCGACAGCGGTGAAGGCGTGCAGACAACGCAATGCTACGAAGGAGACACTGGTGGATGCAGAAGACCCGACGACAAGATGGCAACAGTGCGGTGTCGATGACACTGGCTCTGTAAGACTGAGAAGGGGGGAAGTGCGTTGGAGATGGGGAATTAGGGTTAGAGAGGGGGAGGGAAGAATTAGGGTTGGGAGGGGGGAGAATGCATTCAGGAAGGGGAAGGGGGGAGTGCGTTGGGGAGGGGGAAGGAGAAGGAGAAGAATTAGGGTTAGAGAAGGGGAGGGAAGGATTAGGATTGGGGAGGGGGGAGAATGCATTTAGGAAGGGGAAGAGGGGAGTGCGTTGGGGAGGGAGAAGGAGAAGGAGAAGAATTAGGGTTGGGGGGTATTTGCCATGTCATCAAAACACAGTGACCATGTCAGCACTGTGCTTGCCGGAAATGTGCTCCGGTGAACTCGTGGATACGCTTGTCAAATTTTAAAATCTTTTAAAGATCATTTTGTTAATAACAATAGTGAGGTACCAAAATGTCAGCGTTTGAATTTTTCGGGTACTGATTTTATATATATATATATATGCTTATGGTTGATTTTATATGTCTGATATTAATGCAATTAAAGAATGTCATGTTGTACATTTTGATTGGAAATTAGTAATTTGTCATTGATATTGATATTGATATTGATATTGATATATAAAATAGATAGAGTGATTGAAGGAAAGAGAAAAATAGAGGAAGGATGAGAGAATTCTTTAATTTTGGAGGAAAATATTTGATTTCAATTGCAATGAGAGAGTGACATGTAGCACATTTTGGTTGTAAAATTAGTAAGGAGTGGAAAAGAATTCTTTAATTTTGGAGGGAAATATTTAATTTCAACTACAATGAGAGAGTGGCATGTGGCACATTTTGGTTGTAAAATTAGTAAAGAGAATTCCTTAATTTTGGAGGAAAAGATTTGATTCAAATTGTAATAAGAAAGTGACATATGGTACATTTTAGTTGTAAAATTAGATATATATAATAGATTTTCGAAAGTGGTTAACTAATATATTTTGGAAGTGATTAATTTGTTTTTGTGTGAGTCTGAAATCAGTTGATTATTTTTTATATCAAACTAATAAAATTGGGTAACGAGTTAAGCCCCACTTTGGTCCTAAGATTGACGAGTTGCACTGAATTAGTCCTCGAGATCCCAATTGCACTAAATTAGTCTCCCATATTCGAAAAAATGCACCACGTTAGTCCTTCTTCCAATTTCCATCACCGGAGCACTGACGCCGTCAATGACGTGGCCAGTTCTTGCCACGCTGGACCCAACAACGGTTAGATGACATGGCAATAAATTTGATTAGCTCCAATTTAGTCCTTATCCCCTTTTATAACCAAGATTTCTGTCCTAACTTCTTCATCTTCTTCTTCTACCAATTTTTCCTGGATCTTCGTCTTCTTCCTCACTGTGCAGCTTTTTGGGTTTAGGATCATGAGTGCAAGTGGGAGCCAGAGTTCCATGCGGTCAAACAGAAGGATCTCCAGAGGAACCAGTAGAGCATCGAGTGTTTTAGAGTGGTGTGGGTGTGGCTGCCGTCTTGTTCTCCGGTGGTCCACAACAGAGGCTAACCCTAACAAAGTCTCAACTAATAAGAATTATACATAAATAGATATGTAATAAAAGTATTAAATTTTTATGAATAACTACAAAGTGATTTCTATCTAATCCTTGAAGAAATTACCAAAAGAAATTACCAATAACCCATGAACTTGATATATTTCATTATTACAGGAAATGGTGGATGATGGAACTTGAAAATACCTGGTATCCATGAGAAAGATGTCCACCATGAAGAAGATCAAGTGTCATGATTCTGTCATGAGGTTTTAGCAATGCAGTATAAACTTGAAATTTTGAAGGAGACCTATATAGAGGCTGAACGTTCACTGCAGTTTATGGCTAATAACATATGACAAAAATTGACACCTAAATATTTTAAAAGAATCTACTGAATATCAAAAAAGCTCATGAGCATTCATTTTTGAAATTTAATCAGCAAAAAATCTACAAGAGAATTCAACCTAAATACTACTTTTGAATTCTGAACAAAAACTCGTGTGCCTCAAGTGGTAGAAGAAGAAAGGGAAAAAAATAAAAAAAGGTAATCACAAAGAATAGATCATGTCCACCTGCAAGCTTAGAACAATTAGAACAACAGGCCAATGACCAACAAGATGAAATAATGTGCAATCAACAAAGCCAAATAAAAGGTATACCAATATAGTTATTGTGTAGTTACCTCCCCATTTAGCTGGATCCAACCTAAATACCTCGAGGACACGCTTCTGACATAGTCTTTCTGCCATATCAATGTACCTTGAGGAAGAAAGGCAACAATTTTTTAATTGGACTAGAAGCAGGAGTCCAATAATAAAATTCAAAATGCTAACCACTGCATATTATTGTGTTTGTTGAATTATCGAAAGGTGAACGAACACAAAGAAAAAAAGTGAGTTCCAATCCTTATGTAATGTTCTCCCTAGGTGCGGTAATTTTGAACAGAACCACGATTAAAATAGAAATAATTTTGTTATTCCATGGTCTCTGCAATCACATTGCACGCAACAATTGTAGCTGCATAAATGAAGAGTCTCATGACCAATAACATGTATGTAAATAAATTACCTTCCATTGCCTATTTTTTTTAGCTCAATTATATCAGCAATCTAAGGATCAACAACCTTAAGTGGGGCATTCAATTGCTTTGCCCACTGAAAATCCCAACAATTTAAAATCGAAACCATCACACTACAACCACAATTAACCTTCTTTTTTTTCTATAATAGAGATGAATTGAAGTGATATCTTACTGTAACTCCTGATCTCTCTTTGTCGTAGATAACTTTATCAGGATTTGTTGATTCTGTTGCTCTATGTGAAATAAATTAAATTCTTACTTTTTTTTACTAATTTATTTTAATTATCAAACATTTTTAATGTTTCATGTTTCATCATTATCACTCACTTTTCTTAATCCTTTCTTTATTGGGTTTATTCTCAAATACTTCCTACTCTTTTACTTTTGATTTATTTCATATA
>NC_029789.2:138208088-138215626 GCF_000816755.2 Arachis ipaensis | reverse complement strand
TACTGACTTTAACATTTTTTATAATAATAATAAAATAAACCAGAATTTAGTATTTAATTACTGTTTCAAAATAATTAGTTCAAAAATTTATATTTAAAGAAAAAATGAAACAATGCAAAGATTGGAAAAGGAAAAGAAACGAAAGTTAGAGAGAGCCAGTAAAAAAATGAGTTGAAGCAATAGAGCAGAAATAATAGAAACAGAAAAAATGAATATAGTGTGAATTTTTGTAAAACGACGATGGAAAAAGTATCAGAAAAAAAAAAACAAAAAAAAGCATAAAAAGGTTAAAATTCCAAAAAATAATCCAATATTATATTTATAAAAAGTGTGTCTTAATAAATAGACGATAAATATATGCTATTGTATTCAAATCTATGTAGCATATAAAAATTGAATTCAAATTCTTTAAAATAAAAAATAATAAAATATAAAAGACAATTAATTATATTTTATTATATCTATTTAACTCTTTACTTTATTATTTTATCGACTTTGAAGTTTAGAAAAATTTGATGCGTAGAAATTAACTAAACACTGAGTGCTGAATATAGCACTTAAAAGAAAAGTGTGCATATTGGAATAAATTGGTGTGATGGCATCAGTGTTCTGAAACTGAATTAGAACGACTGATTCGAGTGAGTTAATTGAGAATCAATTTTTTAGTCAGTTTAGTTGACACAGAAAATTGTTTAACAAAAAACCAATAAAAAAATCAATTGAACCGACAATAAATTAACAAGCTGATAGAATCGTCGTTTTTTTAACTGTTTTTCAGAGTTTTAATTAAAAAAAATCATCATATAAAAGGCAAAAAGCATAGTTTTTTCAGTTTTCTCCTTCTCTTACACGAAAATTCTATCTTACTATCTCTCTCTTGATCTCTCAATCAACTCTTCTGCCGTCGCCGTTGTCGAACTTTTTTCATCAGCCAAACGGTACCGTCATCGCTGGCAATGATAGACAAAGGATCAACTCAAAACTCTTAGCTATTGATCCTCTTCTCCTCCACGCCGTCATCTTTGGACTTACAGATCGAAACTCGTGGCCGTCTTCTACTCTCTTTATGCTGTCGTCGTAGTCGTGGACTTGTAGATCGAGGTGGGATCAATTTGAATTCCATTCTTGTCTCTGTCTCGCCGTTCTTTCCTTATTTCTGTCTCTATCTCGCCGTTCCTCCCTCGCTGACAGTTGAGTTTCATTCCAACCTCGTCTCTATTTCTGTCTTATCGTTCCTCCCTCATTTGTTCAGTCTTTTTTCTGCTATTAATTTTTAGGGTTTTTTACTTAAATAAATTGTATGGGAGTCAAAATTACCTGATTCCCCTGAAACGGATTCTGC
Organism: Arachis ipaensis; assembly: GCF_000816755.2. Taxonomy (NCBI): domain Eukaryota; kingdom Viridiplantae; phylum Streptophyta; class Magnoliopsida; order Fabales; family Fabaceae; genus Arachis; species Arachis ipaensis. The sequence goes on along the minus strand of NC_029789.2, from coordinate 138,214,284 downwards.
AACGTGAATCCCCTCTTAGTATTATTATATAAATCGTCCTAGGCTGCATAGAGTTATATAAAACGTGAATCATCTTAACCTAGGACGATTTATGCATGAACATGTTAGGCAAATCAAACGTAAATCGTGACAGGGTCTCCAGGGTTAGAAGAAGAGCATAAATCGTTCCAGGGTGGTAGGTTTTACGTGTTAATGGGCTAACTCTCACTGGGCTGCCACGATTTATGCATTATTGGGATCCTATTCAGCCTGGGACGATTTATGCCCAAGTTGTAAGAACCATAGAAGTCAAAACCGAACCGGTGATCGAACCGTTCACGTAACCGGGTTAATAGTTCAACCGGCAGGTAACCAGTTGAATCGATTGACTCAATCCTATGTAATTAAAAAATAAAATATATAAAAAATTTAAAAATTAAAATTTAAAATACATATTTTCACTATTAACCCAACTTCAACATTTTTAAAAAAAATTGAAACTCAAGCGGTTTGATCGAACCGGTCTCACCGAGTGATATCGATTTAAACCAATTCACTCCGGTCCGGTCTGATCCTGCTAACAATAGTAACAACAGCGAATTTTTGGGGATTCTGCCATCAGAACCATCCCCCTATCATGAGCGAATTCCATAATCTACTAAGAACCCTGATTTCTAACGTCTTATACTAAACCAAAAACTAACTAAATCACTAAACATGGTATCGGGCAACGTCTTAATCAAAAAATATTCTAAGATGCATATTCACCCTATACAATATCATCCAACATACTATATCATCCAACATATCAATGTACTTAACATACTCATGGCCTCGACTCAACAACATTACAAAATTCAAAAACATACCTTTTGATCAATAAATCCGGCAACATGCGCAATGCCGTTCAGGCGGTACATATCTCCTTGGTTCGCGGCCATTATCACCACCGGACAGATTACTTCCTCCACCAGCCGGTCACCGGCGGCCCACTGCCACCACCACCTGCGCCACTCAGGCGCCTCTGCCCACCAGCAGTTGCACCTCCGCCGCGGGCTGGTCCCCACGCCCGAAACACTTCTCCCCCCAAACTTCCTCTCCGGTCAAAATGGTGAGTGAATTGGTTTAAATCGATATCACTCGGTGAGACCGGTTCGATCGAACCGCTTGAGTTTCAATTTTTTTTAAAAATGTTGAAGTTGGGTTAATAGTGAAAATATATATTTTAAATTTTAATTTTAAAATTTTTTATATATTTTATTTTTTAATTACATAGGATCGGGTCAATCGGTTCAACTGGTTACTTTCCGGTTGAACCATTAATCCGGTTATGTGAACGGTTCGATCACCGGTTCGGTTCTGACTTCTATGGTTCTTACAACTTGGGCATAAATCGTCCCAGCCCAGTTAGTGTTACGAACACAAACATAAATCGTACCAGGCTGAATAGGGTTCCAATAATGCATAAATCATGGCAGCCCAGTGAGAGTTAGCCCATTAACACGTGAAACCTACTACCCTGGGACGATTTATGCTCTTCTTCTAACCTTGGAGACCTGCCACGATTTACGTTTGATTTGCCTAACATGTTCATGCATAAATCGTCCTAGGCTGAGATGATTCACGTTTTATGTAACCCTATGCAGCATAGGACGATTTATATAATAATACCAAGAGGGGATTCATATTGCAGAATTTGTTTCAGGGGAATCAGGTAATTTTGACTCCCATACAATTTATTTAAGTAAAAAATCCTAATTTTTATGCTTTTGAGTTTATGTTTTTGTATAACTTTAAAACCGAATAATGTTTATAATTATGCTTATGCACTGTTAAAATTTATGTTTACTTTAATTTATGTTTGTTTATTTTATTTATTTTACTGATTTTGAATTACTAAAATCTAATTATTGAGTTGTTGTTTTTTTTATTGAGTTACTGTTTTTTTTTTTTGTTTTTTTGTTCTAAATTAGAGTTATTGATGGTGTGAATGTGTAATTGTTTAATTTAAATTTTTTTATTTAATTTTTGTTTTTGATATGCTGCCGCTGTTGGATATATGGTATGAGAAGATGACAAAAAATATTATATTTGTGTAGTGGTTTCATGGCACGATTAGATCGCTTTTTTTAGAGAGATATTTGTCCCCACACTTAGTTGTTATAGGGTTGATGACAATACTCTCCCAAGATACAATGAAACCTAAGAATTTCTTAATTAGCAATAGTAAGAAATTCTCAACTCTCTTGATCAAAGAAAATCTCTTAATGGTTAAGTAAATTGTACACTTAGTACTTCTTTTTCTGAAATAGTGGACAATGACTTATTTATACGTATTGCACGTAGCAATTATGATTAGTTACGTATACAAATGGTTGTGTCTTTTCTATTGTCAATAGATATAATGTTTTAAACATACACAAGTCTTAAAGAGTTGTGTCCCTTTAGCCAATAGACACAATGTTTTGAACATACACAATCCTTAAAATGTTGTGTCCCTTCAACCAAATGGTACTAAACGGTTAGTAACCGTTTATTAATATTAATAATATTAATAATAATATCAATAATATTAATAATATTAATTAATCAAATTTGTAAATACCCTTCAATCCCCCACTATTTACAAAATTTAAATGTCATACAAGTATATGCATAAAGAATGTGTCTCACTAAGATTAAACATTCTTTTAGTGTAAATTTTAAAGTTCTAACGAAGTAATAGGTGTCTAATCGATTAAACCTATACTCCATATGCTAGTACCAAAAATCACACACATTACTTATACCCTCCAAGTTTAAGAGTTTACAATTTTAAGCACTTATATGGCCTTGTGCTCATCTTGGTTTCATGAATATTTACGAGAATAAAACCTCTAAAATTATCGATTAGAGCGGCACTACTCTTATATTCATATAGGTGGAATCTTTTGATAGATAATATTATCATTCCATTAAGAGTTTAAACTCACCCTCCTAATTTATTGTAAATAGCACTAAATCATATACCTTAGTGCTCCAATTGTTAAATAACTTGTTATTACCCATTAAACCTTGAAACTAGTGGTCTACTAGAATAAGGTTGGGTTCCCATCATTTAGCAATAATAGGTTTTAATCCCATTTTAGCAGTAGTTTCTTTGATTTTATCCCTTGACAAACCTTTAGTTAAAGGGTCTGCTAAATTTCCTTGAGATCTTACATAAGTAATGGTAATTACACCATCATCTATTAGTTGCTTCACAAACTCATGTCTCAAACTTATATATCTAGACTTTCCATTATAAACCTTATTATATGCTCGAGACATGGTTGATTCACTGTCACAGAAGATTGAAATGGCTGTCGTTTGCTGTGGCCATAGCTTTATATCATATAACAGATTTCTTAACCATTCCGCTTCTTTACCTGCGGCTGATAAAGCTACAAACTCAGCCTCCATAGTAGAATGTGTAATACATGTTTGTTTCTTTAAGGCCCAACTTATTGCTCCACCACCTATGGTAAAAATCCATCCTGAAGTGGATTTGTTGTCACTAAGATTTGTAATCCAACTTGTGTCGGAATAACCTTCTAAAACTGCGAGATAATCACTATAATGTAATCCCAAGTTTATGGTTTTCATGAGATAACCAAGAACTCTTGTTATAGCTTTCCAATGTTGATTGCTAGACTTTCCTGTAAACCTTGATAATTTGCACACAGCAAATGCTATATCAGGTCTAGTACAATGCATTGCATACATTAAACTTTCTATAGCGCTAGCATATTCTAATTGTGCTATAGGTCTTCCCATGTTTCCTTCTAATTTAAGATTAGGATCATACGGCGTATTGGATTCTTTAATTGTAAGATGATCAAACTTTTTCAATACCTTTTTGATATAATGAGATTGACTTAAAGTAAAGCCAACTTCATTCTTATGCACCTTTATGCCTAATATTGTATCAACTTCATTCAAATCTTTCATCTTGAATTTAGAAGTTAGATACTCCTTTGTTATACGAATTCCTTCTAAATTTGTTCCGATGATTAACATATCATCAACATATAAGCAAATGATTACTCCATAATCTTTAGTAAATTTTGAGTAAATACATTTATCCGGACTATTATGTGAGAAACCATTTGATAACACCACTGAATCAAACTTCTCATACCATTGTTTAGGCGCTTGTTTTAACCCATACAAAGACTTAATTAATTTGAAAACTTTCTTTTCATTTCCGGGTAGCACATAGCTTTTTGGTTGCTCCATATATATAAGATTTTGTCATCTTCTCATACCATATATCCAACATTTTTAGAGAAATATTTGTCCTCACACTTAGTTGCTATAGGGTTGATGACAATACTCTTCCAGGATACAATAAAACTTAAGAATTTCTTAATTAGCAATAGTAAGAAATTCTCAACTCTCTTGAACAAAGAAAATCTCTTAATGGTTGAGTAAATTGTACACTTAGTACTTCTTTTTCTGAAATAGTGGACAATGACTTATTTATACGTATTGTACGTAGCAATTATGATTAGTTACGTATACAAATGGTTGTGTCTTTTCTATTGCCAATAGATACAATGTTTTGAACATACACAATCCTTAAAAGGTTGTGTCCCTTCAACCAAATGGTACTAAACCTTCTTACCGTCGCACCACCGCACTACTGCCGCCCTGCCATCTGTGATCCCGCCACTGCCCAACCGCTTCTTCTTCATCACCGCACCGCCGCCCTGCCGTCTCTGATCTCCCACTGCCCGTCCGCCGCTTCTTCTTCCATTCTGCTTTTGCTTTAATTATGTTGTTGATTTTTTATTATTGTTGTTTCTGGTTGCTTGATTGATTATATTGTTACATTATTATTATTGTTGTTCTGTTTCTGGTCTTACTTCTTCTGTTTCTATTTGATTCCATTGTTGTTTTATTGGTGTTTCATTGTTGTTGTTGTTGTTGTTATCTTGCTGTTGCTTTGTTTAATTGATAACTGTTGTTTCTGCTGGTACTTCTACTTGTGCTTCTGGTGTTTCTGCTTGTGCTTCTGGGATTTTGGAGAAGAAGGAAAGAGATAGGGACATTTTGGTCCGAAAGACGGTTTTAAAACAAACTGAAACTTTGAGGACTATTTTATAACAAAAAAAATGACAAAAACGAAATAAATTTTTTACCTCTACATTAAAGACCAAAATCATACTTATCCCTTTATTTAAATTAATAACCGATTCGGTTCTCACAACCTTACATGCATTAATATAAGATGCAGATGCGACAGAGGCGTACTGAGTCAGCGTTTGGGCAAAAGATACACCAGGGCTGAAGAAAATGACAGCACCAGCACTCTCTCAAAAAGCCAAATTCTCATGCTCACAAAATCACACACGTACCATAAAGAAAATAAAGCATAACTTGACCAAAACTAAGAAATTGTTGCAGATATGAGATATTTCTTGGATTCACTGACATAAACCACCAGAATCTAAACGTAATTTACCGAAATACAACCCAAATATTATTAATATTGTAAGTGCAAAAAATATATAAAATTAATCTCATATAAAAAAAAAACTGAAATTTATAAAATAAAAAATTTATTAATTTGGCATCTTAAAATTTTAAATATGATGTAGTATTTTTTTATTTTATATTTTTTTACGTAATTTTTTTTAAAGTCTGTCCAATAATTAAAAACTCTCTATATAGCACCAAACAAATGCTTTAGTAAAACTTTCGTGATGATAAACATAAGAATTAAAGTAGGAGTCTAGGAGAGATACATAGTTAAATTGAGTGTACCTTATTGAAGGTGACATGAAACAGTTTAGTCAACTAAAGTTGCATTGTACACTAAACAGGTAACTATTTGGTTGTATACTTGTATTTATAGTCAAAATTTTAGATTAGATAAAGAAAAATATAGCTATTGAACAAATGAGTGAGTAATACATTTTTTTTAATAAAATATTGTAATTAATTATCATCAAAACTCTGAACAAGATAATCCAAAAAAGAATTATCCCTAATTTTTATTCTACTCTTCAAAGAAAAATTATGATGGCCGAGTACCAAATCGGTTTTTAAAGAAATTTTAGTTGAATAATTTATTTTTTTTATAAATGTTGAATTCTAAATCAGTTTTGAATTTTTATTTTATTAGACAAATTAATTTTTGTGTTAAATTTTAATAAAAGAATTAGATAAATTAATTTTGGTCGTTATTTAATAA
>NC_029789.2:138205535-138208069 GCF_000816755.2 Arachis ipaensis | reverse complement strand
CTTAACTACTTAACTATAATTTAATTCAAAAATATTATCTTGTATATATTTATGTGTTGCGTGGCCATTCGTGGGTTTAATGTGCTGGATAATAAGAATATCAAATAGAAAAAATTTTAAGTGTATCGAAGAATATCAGTATTTCAGTTGTTTTAACCATTAATTTCAATTAATATATATTATATATATTTTTTATAATTCAGATTAACAATTAAAACAATTAAAATATCAGTGTTCCAATATATTTGAACCTCCTCGTATAAGATAAGTCTCAACTTTTAAATCTCCCACTTACGAGAATTATAATATTTTTTACTCATGATGATTATTGATAGGGACTATCAGCAAAGTCGATTATTTCATGGACCAACTTGATTCTATATATAGAAGCCTTTTACGTATTTTGTGGTGCCAAAGGTTTTTTCTATGTTCACTTTCTTTATTAATAAAAAATATATATTTTCTATGTTCCTGCAAAAATTTATCGTCAATATAGATAAATAATAAAATATTATATAGCTTGTGATTGTTAGCATTATGAATTGATGCGGTTCCATACACATGATTGATTTTTATTTGTTATTTTTTTTTAATGGATCGGATATTCTAGAATATTGTGCGAATACAATATTATTATCAGCGTTTACATGAAAGAAAATTATATGGTACAGATCTAAATCTGTACAGATTTAAAGATTTACTTACTTAAATCACACTTTCTAAAGTCACACTTTTCACTTAAAACCGTAGCTCTTCACAAAGAAAAGCGTCACCTAATGGAAAAAAGTAAATTAGAAGATTTAAGAGAAGAAATAATTAAGTTATCAAAATTAATAGATCAAAAATTAATGATTTTAACTAATGTTAACTGTAATGACACCGAATTCTTAAAATCAATACAAAATGATTTTTCTCAAAATCTTTATTTTACTATAAGCTTTATTGAAGGACTTCAAAAACCTGAAAAAACTTATTTTTCACACGGAATTTCTAAGAAATGTTATCATGGAAATTATTCCCCACATCTTTATCATACTTTTAACCCACAATTAAATTCTATAGTAGATATGCTTGAAGAAATACTAGTATCCATAAAAATTCAAAGAAATAAGGAAAAAGAAAATCCAAAAGAAGAAAAATTTCAAAATATAATCAACATAACAGATTTAAAAGTAAAACCACCACTAAAATTATGAATATTGAAGAAAAATTAGAAGAAGTTACAATGCTTTTTAAACAATTAAAAATGGCTCAAGAAAATAATATTATGGAACAGGGTTTTCAGATAGAAGAAGAATTAGTAAATTCTGAAAATATAGAAAATGAAGAACACATCCTAGATTATTCAAGTGACGAAGAACCAGCAATTTCAATACAAGTAAAAAATGAAGCTGGAACATCTAGGGATAATCAATCTCAATTTAAATGGGAAACAGGTTTTGATAATTATGCTTTTAAAAAAGGGTTTATAAATAAAGATTCAAAATATACAAAAATACCATCAAAATACGTTCCTAAAATCCAAGAAATGGAAGGAGAAAGAATGCTCGATTTAGACTGTAAAACGAATGAAAAAGAAATTTTCGAAAACTGGTTGAATTCCTTCTTATTAGAAGCCTTTACTAATCCAAAACTTAATAAATTATTTGGAAGAGACATTTGGAATTACATAGGGTTTCATACTAAAGGAGCTATAAGAGATTATATGACATCAATAGAAAACCAAATAATAGAAGAATTAGCAACAAAAACAACAGCTTATGATAAGATATTATATATAATGATGATTCTATATAAAGAATTTTTTGGAAAAAATATTATAGATCATAAACAAGAAGTCTATAATAAAGAATATCAAGAAGCAAAAAACCATTTAGCTAACATTCACATATATGATCTATGTAATGTGGAGTCTTATATATGTGAATATAGAATACATTATTACAAATTAAAAGAAGAAGATAAAAATCATTATCTTAATATGTATATAACAAAACTTCCATATCCTGCTAACGAATTTATTATGGGAAGATTTATAAGAGAAATAAATAGAGGAACAATTGAAAATAATTTTGGTAGAGCAACCTCTGCAATAAGAGAGGAAATAAAAGAACGGTGTATGCAAGAAGCAACTCAAAAAAGATTTGCAAATATAATCAGAATTTGCTGTCAGGATAATGAGGAGATACCTCAAAAATATGGTCTTAATAAAAATTTTCAAAAAAAAAGAAAATATCAATTTAGAAAAAGAAAATACTATCCAAACTGGAGAAAAAAGAGATATTTTAGAAAGGAAAATAATAATAAAAACAAAAGACAAAGAAATAACTATTGCCCGAATAAAAAAGAAAATTGTAAATGTTGGTATTGCCAAGAAGAAGGACACTATGCAAACGAATGTCCGAAAAAGAAGGATAAAAAGGATCTTACTAAACAAATAGAAATTGCTAAGTCCTGTTTCATGGAACCATTAGAAGAATCTGATGATAACTTAGACTATATTTTTGAATATGTCTCGGAAACAGACTCAGAGA
>NC_029789.2:138198689-138205410 GCF_000816755.2 Arachis ipaensis | reverse complement strand
TATTAATAGTTTTAGAAAGATGTAAAGAAAAAGGATTAGTTCTTAGCAAAAAGAAAGCAAGAATAGCAAAACAAGAAATAGAGTTTCTTGGATTAATTCTATCTACTCAAGGAAAGCTAAAACTTCAACCAAATGTTCTAGGAAAGGTAAATTTATTTCCTAATAAAATAGAAGATAGAAAACAATTACAAAGATTTTTAGGGTGTATAAATTATATTTCTGATCAAGGATTCTTAAAGAATATAACAGAATACACTAAAAGCTTATTTCCAAAAATAAGTACTAAAAAAGAATGGAAATGGGATGAAAAAGATAGTATGCAAATTCAAAAGATTAAAGAATTATGTGAAAAACTTCCAGAACTTTATATTCCAGAAGAAAATGACTACTTAATAGTAGAAACATATGCTTCAGACATAACCTGGTCAGGATGTCTAAAAGCTAAGAAAGCTATAAAAAGTTTGGAGCAAGAAAAAGAATCACTAGATTCTAAAAATTCCCCAAAGGAATTACTTTGCAGGTATATTTCAGGGACTTTTACTCCAACAGAACAGAGATATACCACTCATGAAAAGGAAACTCTAGCAGCAATTAAATCTCTTAAGAAATGGAAAATTGATTTACTACCCAGAGAATTTACCTTAAGGACAGATTCAAGCTACCTAACAGGTTTCATACGATATAATTTAAAAGTTGATTATAATCATGGACGACTGGTAAGATGGCAATTATTTTTGTTACAATATCCAATAAAAATTGAATATATTAAGGGTGACAAAAATGTTATTGCAGATACATTAACAAGAGAATGGAGTTCGTCTACAACGCATTAGATCAAGAAATTCAGAAATACGAACAAGAACTCGAAAAATGCAAGCATTGTCAGCAAATAAGGACACAGATCCAATCCCTCAAGAAGGCCATCGAAGCAATGAAATCAACACAACAACCAAAACCATCAGAGCTCAGCCAGCTAAGCGTGGTGGACAAATCAGGTGAAGAAAAAATTCCAGAAAATAAAATAATTGCTGAAATTATCAAAAAATCCATCCAAGATAAAAAATATTATGTAATTTATAATGGCCCCATGAAAGGAGTATATGATGCCTGGGAAAAAGCAGCACCATTTACACATCAATCAAGGATAATTCATAAAGGAGGGTTTTTAACACTGGAAGAAGCAAAGGAATCTTTCAGGGAATATGAAACTCTTCATCCAGAGCAAATCCTAAAAAGAGCAGATAAAGCTCCAATTCAAACCCAGAGAACAGGGATAATAAGAAACATTCCTACAAGGGCTGAAATCAAAGAAAAGAAAAGGGTCTGTAGATCAAATCTCAGAGAAACCCTTAATATAGTACTGAACTGGACTGAATTGGTACAAGATAATAAACAATGACGTAAGCAATGACGTCATAAGAAGGGTAAGGATGGGAATTGTCCATCTGACCCAACCATTATAAATAGGTTGCTTAGGCAATTGTAGTAGGCATCAGAAAATAGAAAGCAGGAGGCTAAGAGTACTCATATGCTAGGAGAGCAAGGAGGAAGCAGCCGAGGCGATTCTATTGTCTGAAGAAGAATTCCCTTAGGGAAAAATAGTTCTAAACTCCCCTCTGGAGTTAGTATCTACAATCTCCCCTCTGGAGCGAAATATATGTAACTTATCAAGATAAGAAACAAGAGCTCTTTGAAAGAGAAAATCGTTTGAATTATTTGCAATTTTCTGAAATAAATCAAAGAGCATTTGAAACTCTAAAAACAATCTATGAGAAGTTAAAAAGAGAAGTTGAAGAGTTAGAAAAATTAATAGAATCTCTAGAAAATAGTGATGAAGCGATGATAGAATTTGCAGAAATTCTAAAATAAATAATGAAGCATGCAAAGATTGAAAGACCAGAAAATAAAATAAAAAGAAAAAGAGTGAAAAATTTAAAAAGTAAAATAAAGGAGTATAAAAGGGAATTAAATAATCTTCAGATCGAAATTGATGACCTTATAATAAAAAGGATAGAAATAAGAATAAATATAAACATGTTGGAGTTAAACTTAAAAAATTTATAAATGCCTGGAAAACCATATTATGACTTAAAAGAATTAAAGCTGTTAAAAGAAAAAATGGAGAATGAGGTTGAAAAATTAAAAAGATATTTAGAAACAACAGAAAGTGTAGAAATAAAACAACAGAGCCAAGTTAACGATTATTTGACTAAACATAACACAAAAAAAAAAAAAATACTTAAGAGAAAGAATAGCACTCTTCTCTAATAATAATATCCAAATTATTAGAGAGACAGTAACCACGTTAAGTACACTTACTTATTTAAAGCAACAGTTTTAGCCATTAAATTAGCTGCTCTGTTTGCTGTATGCTGGATGAGCACTAAAATAGCTGTCCAATTGCGCTGGAGCATCTCTTTGATTTTGTCAAACAGATCAGAGTCATTCCTAATCATACTAGTTGTGTCTCGCGAAATAAGAAGAAACGCATCAAGATTATCAGTTTCACATATGACCTCTTTGCACTCATAATCCCAAGCCATAACAAGCCATCTCCAAAAACTATGAAACTCACAACAGAGAACACTAAAAAGAGATATACTAGCAGAACAACATTTTATCCAAATTTCCATGCTGTCTCTAATAATACACCCAAAACCAACTAATTGCTCATTTTAAAAAACGGTTGCATCGCAGCTCACTTTACAGACATTCATTGGAGGTGGTTCCCAGTTATATTGCAAAAAGGAAGGAATAATATGTTTTTGGGTGGTAACGACATTGGAGAAATCTCGAGCAGCATGTTTAACCAAGTGAACAATTTTCTCCTTACTCCATGGATCATCTTGATGGAAGATGTCATTGTTCCTATCCCTTCAAATCCACCAAAAGGCTGCTGCAAAGAGAAACTCATTTTTGTTGAGGTTAGAACGAATCTAAGACACAAAATCCAAACTAGAGTCCACAACGGTCATTTCCAAGTTTAAGCTAATCCAAATCTGACGAGTTTTTTGGCAAGTTCTAAAGCAATGGTTAATATCCTCTAGAGCAAGATAACATCTCTAACAAAAATCAGAAGTAGCAAGACCTCTTTAAAACCGGTAACTAGCTGTGAGAATTTCGTTGTTGAGGCAAAGTTAGAGCAGTCACTTTATCTTCTCCAGTATTCTCAAGCGCCAAAGCGAAAGCCAATTTTCATTATCATTCCAGCCAAATTTCTTCTTCAATAGCCATTTATACCTGCTTTTAGTCGAATAGGTGAGAGTATTTGAGTTTGTCCAAAAACAACTTGTTTTATCTCCTGCATGCTTGATAGGATCACAGAGCATCAAATCAAGTTTAACTTCTTCCGGATTCATTGTGCAAAGAATATCCCACCGCCAATGTCCATGGTGCCAGACATCTTCTAGCTTTAAGTGAGAATCAGAAATGTGCACAAAAGGAACCAAAGGAGCTAGCATTCCACATAGTCGCCAAGCATGATACGAAAAGCATTGAGACATCCTGCCTGTACACCCATTAAAACCATCACGAAACTTTTCTATTGTCTTATAAATCGCTCGCCAAGTGCTTGAAACATAATTAGAAAAATTGGGTGAAAAGTAAGAACTCCCAAATAAATATTTTGCCAACATAATTCTTACCCAAAACTAACTTATCTTTATTATGCATTAATTTTCAAACAAGCTTTCCTAATAAAGCAAAATTTACACATTGAGTATCTCTAATTCCCAAGCCTCCATATTTTCTTAGAGTGACAACTTTGCTCCACTTGACTAAATTTAAGCAACGCTTCCCCACCTTTCCCTTCCACAAGAATTGTCTAAGTACAGAATCAATTTTTTGACAAATTGAAGTAGGAAAAGAGTCACTTGCATCTGATGAATAGAAAGAGAAGAAGCAACAGATTTAATTAAGCAAAGCCTTCCTGCTCTGTTAAGGAGCCGACCTTTCCAACTAGCCAGCCTATTCTTGATCTTCTCTAAAGAGCCCAAAAAAATAGACCTAGCAGCTCGATGATGATTAAGGTTCACCCTCAAGTATTTGCCTAGGTCACTAGTAAAAGGAATATGAGAAACACCAGACAACATTTCCTTCCTTCTATTAGAGATATTTCTAGAACAAATAGCTTTAGATTTTTCAATGTTAACCTTCATACCTGAAACTTTACAGAACAGCTCCAAGGTGTGCACAACATTCTGAACTTGATTTTTCTTCGCTTTACAAAAAGGAGAAGGTCATCTACATCAAGTGAGAAACTCTAGGTCCCCCTCTAAAAACAGCCACACCATCCCAAATACCCTCGTCAACTTGTTTAGAAATGAAGCACGTCAATCTCTCCATGCACAAAACAAATAAATAAGGAGAAATTGGATCTCCTTGCCTGAGCCCTCTGCAAGGTTGGAAGTTGTCCAATCTATTCCCATTCCAAAAGATGGAAAGATTTGAGGCCTGAACAGAATTCATTACAAGCCGAATAATTAGAGAAGGAAAGCCAAAAAATTCAAGAGTGTGCTCAAGAAAATTCCAATCAACTCTATCATAAGTCTTTTCTAAATCAATCTTAAAAGCCATAGCTCCTTTTCTAGACTTTGTTCGCTTAAGAAAGTGAAGAACTTTTTGGGCGACAATAATATTATCTGGCGCTCCTTTACCATGAATAAACCCTCCCCGAGTTGGGCTAACAATCTCATTCAAAAATGGTCGTAATCTATTAACTAGCACTTTAGTCACTAGCTTATAAATTACATTATAAATGCTTATTGGCCGAAAATCCTTCCATCTAGTTGGAGGGTCGCACTTAGGGATAAGAACAATCAAAGTTTTCAACAAAGAATGGCTTAACGTCTCCCCTAAGAATGCTTTCTGAACAGTACGTCACACCTCATAACCCACCACATCCCAATATTCCTTGAAGAAAAAAACTTGAAAACCATCCGGCCCAAGAACTTTGAACGAGCTCATATTATCCAGAGCTTCTTTAACCTCCAACAATGTTATTGGTTTAGACAAATTATCACAAGCATCTTGGCTAAGAGACGGCATAGGAATTTCTCCTATACAATTAACCTCAACAGGCTCAGTAGAGCAAAAAATATTTTTGAAGAAATAAACAACCTCTCTCTACAAAATTTCTGGATCATCAGACCAGGACCCATCACTGACCAGCAACCCATGAACCTTGTTAGATTTTCTTCTAAGGATGGTTTGCATATGGTAAAAGCTAGTATTTCTATCACCATATCGAACCCATTGATCTCTTGACTTCTGGTACCAAAGCAATTCTTCTTGGGCCAACACTAAATTATACTCAGCTCTCAATTCTTCCTCTTTATGCTTCAAAATTGGATCATCATCAACTTTCATTTTCCGTTGAATACAATTCAAAAAAGTCTCCAATTCCCTCTTTTTAATAAAAATATTGTCGAAGACTGTAGAGTTGAATTCCAACGAAGCTTTTTGAACCCCCAGCAACTTCTTATGGATGTCAAAGTCTGTACTATCCCAAGATTTCTGAACAATGACCTTGTAATCAGGATGTGTTACCCATGCCGTTTGAAATCTAAAAGGCCAGTTTTCTTTCTTGATAGAAACTCCTTTACATCGGATAAGTAGGGGACAATGATCAGAGTGAGAATGGCTAAGAACTTCAACAAAAGCTTCTGGAAAAAGAAGGTGCCATTCTGTAGTACAACAAACTCTATCCAATCTCTTTGCAATTTTTTTGTTTCCTTGAATTTTACGGAACCAAGTAAACCGTCTTCCAGAGATTATCAGATCAAAAAGACCACAAGAATCTAAAGTACTTGCAAAGATACTACTGCGATTCGAATAGAAATCACCCCCTTCACCTCATGAACACTCAAAATATCATTAAAATTCCTTACCACCATCCACGGGTCCTTAATGCACAAACCAATATCAAGCAGATGACTCCATAATTCTACTCTATTAGTGGCTAGAGGGTTGCCATAAACCGCACTGCAGATCCATCTTCTCCCACCACCATCAATTTCCAAAGTTACACATTGATTTATAGCCCAAAGAATTTTACAAAAGAATTTTAAATTAGCAGAGAGAAACCAAAATCCTCCCTTGTGTCCAACAGCATCTACAATCCCTACAAGATAATAGCCTAATCTCCCCCAAAATTCTTTCATAGTTTCAAACGCAATATGAGTTTCCACCAAAATAAAAAAAAAAGTTGGTTGAAATTTTCGTATCAATTTCTTACAGTGCACCCAAGACATCTTATTTGACGCCCCCTTACATTCCAACTAATAATATTTAAATAGTCACAATCCATAAAAATAAATTAAATAATTAAAATGTTTAATCATCCTACCTCACGTTGATGGACTCCTGTCTCCAAGTGTCTTCTCTTGAACTTGCACCGCAGAACCATCATTCTTCTATTGAGGTTGGTTCTCTAAGTGTTGTTGCACTAGCTTTATCAAGATCTTTTTGTACTCGAGAATCTATTGACAATGTTTCAGTAGGTGAGTTTTGAAATGAAATAAGACGTTGTTTTTTGTGCCCTGCTTTAAAAAAAGGAGTACTATAATTCTTGAAAGCCATATGAGTTGTTCCCAAAGAGTCAAGCGTGGATGGAGGATCCTTCTTTTGCTTAGACCCCACCTTTACATTTGACAAGAACTTTACTTTTGTATTTGATGAGGATCCAGCATGCATGTTATTAGGCCAAAAAAAATTTTTTTAC
>NC_029789.2:138195351-138198598 GCF_000816755.2 Arachis ipaensis | reverse complement strand
TAATAAAAATAAAAAATTAAATATTTAAAAAATTAAGACGACTGAGATAATAATTAATAAATTGCGTCTTTGGTGGTTGTGTTCGCGGTGCCTACCAACGACTACGATTGATCCAATTGAATGGTGACATGTAGAATATGAGTTATTGTGGCTAAATTTTCTCTAGCAGATTAATGACGATTAAATTTTCCTCTTATACTACAGTAATAATATTGTTAAGAGTCCTGCTAGGGAGCCAATGGACTATTTGTACAATGTGTACAATGGGCTATTGAGTTACAAAATGAACATCCTCCATACTATCTAGAATAACCATTCGAGTACTAGGAATAATAAACATCTTCCCAAAAGCTTAAACTGATTTTTGGGTTTACCAAGCATCGAACTCTTGATCTTTCGGATCTAGAGCTCTAATACCATGTCATGATACCACTCATCCCAAAAGCTTCAACTGATGGGAAAAGGTAACACTAATGGTTATATCTCTAATACTCTCTAAACCTCCATTGTACACATTGTACAAATATTCTATTGGCTCCTCGTACTTTTCCTATTGTTAATAAGTGATATTTTGAGATTAAAAATGTCAATTCGAGTAGTGATTCTATTGACATTTAAGGTTGGTCATCGATGTCAGAAAGGGAAGAACTGTGCAGAAGATGTTGGAGAAAATGTAGTCAGTGTGTGGTGGTTACGAGTGTATTATTTGCTTATTATCGGTATTTATGGGCGAATGTCGAACCAAAATATAAGATTAATGGGATGATTATTGGCGATATATTGGAAGAAGGTGAGATTTGTGCTCGTGTGAATGGAGCTACATAGTATCGTGTGTGATATGACTGTAGTGTTGGAGTTATGCTAGTTTATTTCAGAATCTAAAGCAAATGAAACTTAACGTTGCAGGTACCCATAGGTCATAGTTTCTGGTTTGAAAGTGTAAGAAGGAAAGGTTGAAGAAGAATTTTTTATTATTATTTATCTTTGGAAAATTTGTCATGAGGTTTTGTTGTTGCAAATCTTGCGGCAGCAAATGCATTTTGCTGGTGGTACTCTTGAAACAGGGAGACTCGAGTGTCAACTCATAAGAGAGCGGTGACAATAGAACAGTTGAATGAAATTTGGGGCTAATGACATAATCAATTTAAGTCATAATAGAAAGGGTTGGGTCAGGTCTTTTTCTGTCTAGGTCAGATTGGCTTTAGAGCATCTCCAACGGGCTAAATTTTGGAGCCCGATTACTATTTTGTCAGAGAAAAAAGAGAATTGGAGTGGAACTCAAGTGAATTCCTTCACTCATTTCAAGACGATGGAGTCCCTCTGAATGGAGACTCCCATTAGCCAATCCACACTTACCAAATGGCAAGTTAGGTAAAAAATAAATAATTGTATTTCCAAGTTTACGAAATCAAAGTTCTGCTACTATAGAGTTTAATTATGTTTTTCTTTGTATTAAGTAATTTTACAAATTAGTGTAACCCCGAATTATATATTGTGTATTATTGTTATATATGAATTTATTTAATATTAATATCTTTTAATAGTGAATTATTTTTAAATTTAAATATTTAAATTACATTATTGAAAAAAATTAATTACATTAATTTCAAGTATTTTAATAAATTAATTAAATGGGACCACAACAGGGACTAAAGTTAGTTCCTCCTAATGGAGAAGAGAGAGATGTTTTGAATTCCTATTTACTGTTTATAACGCAAAAGCTGATGTGGAGTTACTTTTTATGACAGGTGTGCCATAAATAGGAACTAGGAGTTCTCTACTGGAGATGGTCTTAGACCACTATCTAATATATATAGGTGAATGCTATGGTACCTTTGAGATTGTACCTAACTTACCAAAAAAGGCAAATAGATAATATTTTTTAAATTTTAAATATTTTACTTTTTACTTTAAACATTTTATTTTTTACATTTAAAAGCAAGTTAGCCACTATAGTAAAAGACACCATAGAATTCACTATATATATATATATATCTTGTGTGTGTAAAAAAAAAATGATAGTTGTTTTGGTGATAAAAAAAAAAATGTCAACATATATTTACCATGTCTGATTAAAAATTTCACCGTGATTAACAATATCTAAGCCAAAATCAAACCACTTCTTTCTTTTCACGTGTAGTACATTAATTGGTGGAATGTTTGTTGCCATTGTAGCCACACAACACTTATAACCGCCATAAAAGGCACCTAAATTAATAATGTAATCTTTAGGATGGTTGACATTTTTTTTACTGGTCTGGACATTTTCTTTCCGGTTGTTGATTTATTTCTCAACGATAATTTTTTCTTCTGAAAGTGGCTTCCGAAAATGAAAGGTGAGATCAAGTGAATGAGATATTTTACCGAAAAAAGAGGTTGTTTTACCGCTACATGCGCAACAAGTCAACAATCCCACACAAATTTGAAAGACACGAATTTTCCGTGCAATTCAGACTATTCAATTTTTTCTCATCTCAAATTGGATTTATTCGATTTTTGTTAAACTAGCTACCACACATTCAGTAACCATATCATAGTTAATTTGCAGCTCCAACACATTAAATAAAATGTTAAAAGATTAAATTAAATAAAAATAAAATTATATAGCTACCAAACATGTCCAAATCCAACATGTGAAAATGACTGTCATAAGTAACCAATAACCAAAGCAGAGAGTTTTTCTGGTAGTAAGGCAGCATAATATAATAGGAGACATCATGAATATCCAAAATGGACTCTATCATCAACGATTTGATTGAACATCAAGTGGAGTCCCAACCTCTCCTCTTTAAACATTTTTACTTACAACTGAATGGATTCTATCATTGTTCTTTATGAATAATGCCACAGTATCTATCTGCACTTTCATACATTTTGATCAGACAAAATTATTCGGACCCACCATTATTTTTCAGTTGCTTCCACAAGATTCTCCCCTACCTCTTATTTAACTGAATAAATTAAATAAATAAATATTCAAATTAACTTCCAAAGTTCTTTAAATTGTATCTTTTTTTATTATTATTTTAGTAGTTCTCAAAATGAATTGATTTCTACACACAATTTCTCTAAAAACCTAAATAACCGTCCGTAAATTCTAAAAAAAATCTCTATTTGTCGTTAGTTTTATATACTTATATTTATAAGAAAAAATCATTTCTTTTGTAATGATATTTTTTGGATTTGATTTGTCATGTCACAAAATTTGTTAAAAAATTATTTATCTATAAAAAATTATTAAAAGTGA
>NC_029789.2:138194374-138195157 GCF_000816755.2 Arachis ipaensis | reverse complement strand
TTTCAGTTGCTGAGTTAGAAATCATATCGTATATGCATAATGATATATTGATATTTGAACCATTTTAAAATAAATACCCAAAAAATATATATATTTATAGGAAAATTCTATGGTGCTGACACAAGAAAAAAACATGTTATGAGGATTATATGTGTTTTGTTTGAAAAGTGACGCATAGTTCTTTTTTTATTGTTTCTGTCACAATTTTTTAATTGATTTTCTATTCTTGTTTTTTTTCTCCTATGTGAGTTTTTTTTGTTAGGATTTATGTGAGATTAAACGATGATAATTGTAAGATTAATTAACTTGGCTATACTTTGGACATAAATACATTACATCAAATTATGATTTTTAAAATAATAGCTTAACGAAAAATATTTATTTTACGCATACTGAAATATCTAAAACAAAAATTTGTTAAGAATTATTAGAAAAAATTATTGCTTATCTTAAAAGAAAAATTGTTTATAAAGAGAAAAAAACAAAATACTATTTTTTATGATTATCCTTTATGACTAATAGAAGATTAATAATTGTGGTTATAGTTGGGGTAATCTCCAAAATTTGGTTAGTTTGTGAAAATTAAAAGGTATAAAAATAATATAATATATTTACCAAGTGAATAAAAATTTTAAATAAAAATTATAACTTGATATCCAATTAACTACAAAGAAAATCTATTAGTATTTTGTGTATGGATGAAAAAAAGAAAAAAAATATTAAAAAAGGGAATTTTTTAATAATGCTGGTGTAATACATTTTATTTTTTGGAATAAAAAACTA
>NC_029789.2:138190985-138194366 GCF_000816755.2 Arachis ipaensis | reverse complement strand
AATTGTTATGATAAATTAAAATATTAAAAATAAATAAAATTTGTGAATACAATTACTAAGAATTTTAATTAAATAAAAACCTACAAAAACTTATACAAAGGTATAATAAATTAATAATACATTAAATGTTATTTTAGCAATAAAAGATAGCCAAGCTAATTAACCTTATAATTATTCTCGTTTAATCTCATATAAGTTCTGACAAAACCAAAAAAAATCCCTCACATAGGAGAAGGGGACAGGAACAGAAAATCAATTAAAAAAATTTTGACAGAAACAATAAAAGAAGAACCACGCGTCACTTTTCAAACAAAACATGTATGATCTTCATAGCATGCTTTTATCTTGTGTTAGCACCATAAAATTTCCATATTTATATATACCGTGGAAGGTGTTTTTCAATGATGTTAAAATTTGATATGTTTTTTTTACATGAAAATTATGGATCTGAGGTTTTAAAATAAATTTTTTAAATATACAAATCTAATCTTTAAATTTGTATTTTAGTATTGAAAATTTTTTATATATACAAATCAAACTCTTCGATTTACTTTATGACTCTCATTTATTTTTAATTTTATTATTCTTTAAATCTGAAAATTCAATTTATTATTTAAATTTAAAAAAAATTAAATTTATTCAAAGGAAAATAAACTAATTCACTATTACACTGAATTATACATTGTCTTCTTCTATTTTTAAGAAAATTAGCCACATCTATATCAGCTATATAACAGAATTGGAGTTGAAACCAACGTGTTGATTCCATTCTAAACAAAGGAAGATTATTATTGGGATTGCTATAGAGTAGTCCCAAAATTTTTCGGTGCAAACCCAATTAAACTAATTAAGCTGGCCACTATGACAAATTATATCATTATTTTGTTTGAATTTGATTTTAATTAAAGTGACTCTTATTTTAATTAATATCTTAATTCCCTAGCTAGTTTTTTTACTCGTATTATATATTTAATGTCTATAAATATAAAAAAATTTAGCCTATAAATTAAATATTACCTAGTATCAGAGCCTTTTATTGGAAAAAGAAGAGGGTCTTATCAAACGTATATTCACAATCTAAGGGCATGTGTGTTCAAGATCCTAATATCTAGATAGATAGATAGATAGCACATGCATATCTGTAGTGGGATGCTACATGCGAAAAAGCATGCTATGTATTTAATTTTAATGCATTCTAACTTGCATTTGCAACCATTATAATAAGAAAAAGTATAGGTAAACAATAAAAATATTAAATAATGTAAATAATAAATATATTGAATATTCATTTTACTAGTATACAGATGGCCTTCCTTATAGATTTAAAATAAAATAAAATAAAAACTATCCATTAGAGATGCTCTTAAAATTTAACAATATTACTTGCATGTTGCATATATATGAAACATGGATCAAACATTATTATTTGCACTCATGGAAAGCAAAGGTGTGCCACTTTCTCATGTATTGGGATTTAACTTCATTCAAACTCGGTATAATATTCTGATGAAAAGTGATTCTTCCTTTATACATTAATTTATTATGTAATTAAAGGAAAAAAAGAAGATATAACAAAAAAAGGTAAATAACTGATAGTTATCAATCAATATGGGGTAAGAATTTGGTGCATTCTAGAATACTTGTATTATGGTAATTATGATAACTACGATATTTTAACAATACTTTACGTAATCATATAAACATGTTAGAATCTAGCTAATAATTTTATTCTCTACTCTGAATAACAGAATCTCTTCATATAATATGCATAACCATTTTTATATGAAGAATATCTATATCTAATTGCGGCTGTGAGTGCACTTTGTATGATGCAATAATTATATTGCTACACGTATGAAATAGAATGTATTAGAAATCACTTTAGATCTTTAAAAAATAAAGTCTTTTTAAATAGTTTATAAATGTAATGCATTTCTCAATTTATAAATTAGTTTTTTAAAATTGAGTTAAACTTAGATAATTTTAATTTTAATATAATATCAAAATTATTCGATTTAGTATTATTAGGTTATTCACATAAATAGTCACGCTTCTAATGACCATTCGTGAACATAAAAAAATTTATTACAAATTTTACATCTTTTAAAAATAAAATTTTTAAATAATTTATTAGTGTTAGATATTTTTTACTTTATGAATTAAATTTTTGAAATTTAGACTTATTTAATTTCAGTTATAATAAAATGATCCACAGATACTAAAAATTAACGGCTAAAATAATCAAAATGATCTGAAATAACACACGAGAGAAAATCCACATTTTTCTAATGATTAGATAAGAGATAAGCTCGATTGAAATTAGCTTCGTACTTCATCTAATAATGATAAATAAATCTATATTAACACAATATATCATACTTTTATATGGACAAATACCACAATTTCTTTTTAAAAAATCCCTCGTCATGTTATTTTTTTTCAAATCTGAAACTTTTTCCTTTCAGCTTTTAATTGGGCCAACATCACTTTAATTGTTGTAAAGTTAAATTTTTGAGGGGGGACTGGTTACTAGCTTATAACGCTACTCTTGACAAGTCCAAAAAAAAAATTTAGAGCATTAAAAAAAAATATCTCGTAGAGGATTTTATTTTTTTATTTTTTTTAGTGAATCTTGTAGTATCCTTTTGGTTTTTTGGTCATTAGTCATACTCACATACATTGCATTAGCTTTATACACCAATATGTTTTTTTTATAAGAATACAACAATATAATATGTGAAATAATGTCCAAAAACAATGTGAGATAATTTGGCCCATTATGTATGCATGTTAATGTTACACAATACACATTAGTCATTAGACAATACAGAACATATTGGCTTCATTTTAATTTGGGCTTCTCACCCCTATGGCTTCGGCCTTCATCAAGAGACTTACTTGCTAATTTTACGTACAGAAAAGTTATAACTTAAATGACATAGTCTGTCTCTCTTCATCTAGAGATTTTGGATTCGAGTTCTGCCGATTGCAACCGATAAAAAAAATATCCTAGCTGTTGCTGCAATATGTAATAAATGTGTGAAGAATATGTAGGTGTGTTGTATAATACCTAAAATTGGAAGTTGTCTAATTCATCTGACAAAAAAAAATTATAAAAAAATGTAATAATAAAAAATTTGATAAAATAATACAAATAAAATGCCATATCTTTTACCACTATAAAATAAGTATGTGAGGAAAAAAATAAGAAATAAAAAAGAGAGTAGAAACCGACACTTTGTACATTTTTAAACCTAAAATTTCCCTTTCTATACATAATTCTTTAGTGACAGTTTTTCTTTTCTCCTGAGCCCTAGGATCTTCTAACTACTAGTATACTACAATTAAACTTATATATTTTCTTTTTTTTTTATATATATA
>NC_029789.2:138189029-138190867 GCF_000816755.2 Arachis ipaensis | reverse complement strand
TAATCCGTGCTTATTGATCTTTGATGCAACTCATGACAAAAGAAAAGGGAGATAAATTGTTGGGGTGAAGAAAGGTGAAATTAAATGAATAAGTGTTACTTAAATTATTACATGTAACTTTTACCACGCGAGTGGCAATAATAAATAAAGTTGAATGATTTAACAAAGTTACATATGCATGCAAAAAGGGAAAAATAGTAGTAGATGTCTTTAATCAATAGATGCATGCAATCATATAATTGTTACCTTTTTTTAGATCCGGATTTTCTGGATAGGTTTGTCCTTTCGGTAGATAGATATTTGCACTGAAAGTGACACCAAATTAATTATGAGAAAGTCTAGGGACAGCAGATTTTGTGATTTTTAGCCATTAATTAGTCATCAATGATATTTTTAATGGTGTGAGATTGTATCTAATAGTGTAGAATCATTCAATTTTCTTTTGATGATTAAGTACTGGCCAGAATTTAACAAAATTGCTGGTCTCCTAGCACTCCTCATTAATTATTATGAGTTATACTACACAAATATAAATAGTGAATATCATTTCTTTTATTCAATTTTGAACTTTGAACGATGTAAGTAACTATATAAGTAAATAAACTAGTATAAATTAAAGTAGTTTCAAAGGTTGAAGGGTAATAAAGATGAAGCTACTTCAGAAAAGTGATATGTCAAAAAGGTTAATATGTTTTTAAACATGATACGATCGAAATCAATGGAGTTAATAAAATTCACGTTTGCTTTTATAATTAAACCATGCATAAAGTGAAAACCTCGTTTCATTTTTTTTTCTAAAGGTGAAAAACAAAAGTGATAGAAATGCACACGCTTGTGGCTTTAGGTATGAGTATATGACCCCTTTTGGAAGCAAAATCTTAGGTTAGGTGATTTTTTAGAGATATCCTCTCTATGCATTTTTTCTTTTCTAATAATTAATGACTTACTAGTTAATTAATTTAAATTTGTCGAATAATCAACTCACTCATTTGTTTAAATACATGTTGAAGGTTTGAAATCATATTTTATATATACAACAATCCATTAAATTTGTGACCAATTAATCTTTGACCTATAAATTGAAAAATTTGGTGACAAAAAAAAAATTACTTAATGATTAGCCTAGCTTAGCTTTATGCAATTCTAGGATTAAATGAACTAAAGATCTCAATCATAAAGCTGTTTCTATTCATATAACCTATAATGGCAGAGATCTTTATTTTAAGGAAATATATATTCTTAAACCCTTCAAGGCCCCGTGTATCTTTTAATTTTCTCTTTTTTTGGAAGAAAAAAAATCTTCTAAATTTTTTTCCCTTTTGTCTTAGTGACTAGTGAGTAGTACACCTTGTTGCA
Source organism: Arachis ipaensis (assembly GCF_000816755.2). Lineage (NCBI taxonomy): Eukaryota > Viridiplantae > Streptophyta > Magnoliopsida > Fabales > Fabaceae > Arachis > Arachis ipaensis. The sequence goes on along the minus strand of NC_029789.2, from coordinate 138,189,511 downwards.
AACTTGAAATGGGAGGTTGTTCAAATATCATATATTCATATTTAGTTATAATTTTGAGAACCACAAATTTTTCTCTATCATCATCATGGATTATATTTTTTTGTAAAATGATTTAAAGACAATAAGAACTTTTAAAATAAGAATATAATTTTGAGACATATCATTACAAGCAAAAAACTGAGTTTATGGAGACCTAGTTGTCATGACAGAGAGTCACTTGCAGAAGGATTTGATGCAAATAGTTTTGCAAAGGTTCCACATTTTCCGACAATCTACATTATTATTTTGATGAATGCAAATTATATTTCAACAAAATCAATTAATTCATTTATTTTTATGAGGATGTCCAAAAATAGTATGTCCCATTTTATCAACAAATTATACTCTGGAAAGAAATTAAATTATATGCTAGGGAAGAAAAAAAGGGATTTTATTTATCTTGTTTATATTTTAGTTATGATTTTAATTTTAATGTACTACAT
>NC_029789.2:138187123-138188346 GCF_000816755.2 Arachis ipaensis | reverse complement strand
ATCACCAGTATCAAATTAAACTAGATATTATAGACTAAAACTTTATTTGAAACAGAAAATATATATTAAATGAATAGAAATTACAAGCATACATTTAGTCAATAATCAGTGCAACTTGTAAGTAGTAGCTAGCATCTATAAAAAAACAATAATGAAAGTGTGGAATATATGAATATATGATATATCCAAGTATGGATAAACCAAAATAAACAATAGAAGATACTTGTTTTGGGCTTTTGGCCATAGTTGGTTAATGGTGTCCGTAGGAAAGAATAAATAGGTTTAGGACTAATACAAAAAAAAAGGTTTAAGACTAATAAATTTGGGTTGGTCTAGTAGTTAGTTTACTAATCTGCTTAAATAAGTTGAAATTCGAATCCTGTCCTTATTAGCTAGTCAATAACAAATAAATTCTTAAATAGAGTTTTAATCTGCGATGCATAAATTTTTGGCATAACGGAATGAGGGATGCGGTGGATAACTAAAAAAAGGTTTAGGACTAAGAAAAAGGAAGGTTAGTTGAAATAAAAATTGAAAGTGAATTGAAGTTATTAAGAGTCAACAAGAGTCCTCGAGTGCCCGTGACAAACGTTATGTTAATGCTCTTAACAAGTCAAAACAAAATCCGTGACACTTAGAAAAATTGACTTAATTTATGGTTGGGGTCGGTGTTTAACTGTTTATAGTATAAACCAATAATTGATACTGAAAATTTAACCTCCCTTTCTATTATTCACAAGTTATTACTTATTACCGATGAGAATTGGGAAGAAGCAAGCATAAATACCACGAGTTTTACTTAGTTTTCAAGATGTTTAAGCACCAAGCAAATTAAACTATGAAGGTGAAGATAATGTTAAACACTTGTAATGATCACTTTACATCAGTTACAGAGCAAAATCAGCATCTTGAGTAATGAACACTATAACGTTGTCTTATTAAATAATACCAATACGCTTTATAATAAGAACAAAAGGACAAATTTTGGATGTTGTTGTTATAAAATCACGTTCTTATAAAAATTTAAACTAATAGAATAAAGGTGAAAATTCAGGTGCAGTCGACTTTACGTGAAGTTAATAGTTGAGAGTCGTTAGATAAAAATTTAGTCAAATCAGTCAAATCATCTAACGACTCTCAATTATCAACTTTACGTAAAGTCGACTGCACTTGAGTTTTCACCAATAAAATATATAAATAATTATATTTTTAACAAAATTTAT
>NC_029789.2:138184947-138187064 GCF_000816755.2 Arachis ipaensis | reverse complement strand
GGGTGTGGGTGTCCCTCTTTTTAGCTTTATAGGAAGGGGAGGCAAGGTGGGCCTTTAATGGGGGCCCATGGGGGCCCACCCCACTCGCAGAGTCCAAAAACTTTAAGTCACTGTCAGTTTCAGAGAAAAGGAGTTGTGTTTCTATACAACTCTTTTAACCCCACAACACCCTCTCTCTCACACACACTCTCACTTCCAAACTTTTCAGTCAAGCATTTTCACTATTCTTTTATTTTATGTGAATTTTTATATATTTTATACTTACATAAAAAACACTCTGATGGAAAACTTTTTCATGAATTATTGTGCAAAATAGTCTTTGTGGATTTAACATTACATTGTTGTTTAAGACTTGTGGAGTTGTGATTCTATACTATTCTAGATGTACTAGTTAGTTCTTAGTTATCCCACATCGGAAGTTAAAAAGATTGGAAAAGTGTTTAGAGAAATTGAGAGATACCGTATAAATACAATTCAATTATATTAAATTCAGTAATTGGTATTCAAAATTTTCAGAATATCTAACCGTAATAGCAACTAGTAAGAGAATCGTTGTCTCTATACTCGCTTTAAGATATTTATTTTTGTCATGAAATGATTTATTTTAAAATTTAAATTTAAATTCATACAAAGTGGGTTATAGATAACTATACATCAAATAACTTTTTATTTTCATAATATTTTTTAATTCGACAAATTAAAAATTAATTCGTTACGACTAAACTTTATTTATAAATTTATTATTAGTCAATAGAATGTTGCATACTACTTACATATATAAAATAGAATTTAAATATCTAATACTTATTTAAACGGATTAATAAATTAATTATTAGATCAATCCAAAATCATTATATCTAACACGTTTTATTATATCAATATCTCTGTTGGACTCAAAATGTAATTGTGTATAGCCTTTGATCTCTATCTCTTTTCTTTTTTCTTGTTAGTTTGTCTGCATTTTCATTTTTTTGAACTGTCAATAACGATATTAGTTTCTCTAGTATACCTTTTACGCAAGGAACTTTTTTAAATTTATGTTACTATGCTGAATTTCTATTTTGTTGGGAGTCAATAAGAATTGATATGGTTATGTATTTAATACGCTGTTTTAAGCAAGAATTTCTCTTAAATTGGATTTAGGTCGTTTTTATTTGTTTTATATTAATTTTTTTTGTTTGGATCAATAAATATTAAATTTTAAACTTTTTAGTTATAAAAACTTTAATATTATATTATGATGCTATTTATTCGAAAATTTAAACTGATAAAAAAAGTAAATAATTATGTCTTTTAACAGTTTTAAAAGAATAGCCTTTGAGTAAGAAAAATGTTATCTTTGATAATAGGTTACCCATGCATAGACAATTTTAGAGAAAGTAATTTTTAGTTCAAAAAATAATTATTTGATAAAAATATCAGAGAGATAATTATTTTTATGTATCGTCATATATGTCAACTTAAATTTTTAAGTTAAATGATTTTATAAAAAAATAATGTTAAATTCTTATACGTTTTTGGATATATATATTTTCAATGATTGTTTTAATCTAAATTTATAATAATTGCAGATAAACTCTCTTATTCACGTATTTGAAGTTAGACATTTGATATTGACTTAAATTGGTGACAGCCTTGGCAATTTAGTCTAATTCAGCTTATTAGTCACCGACGTGGTGATTGTCTGTGATTTCAGCAACCAATTTTGGGGTTTGGGAGAAGAATTAGGGCATTTAATTTGCATGGGAAACAAAGATAAGTTTTTTTTTTTTTTGTGCATGGTATTTTTTAGTCTAATAAATTAAAGACTAATTTGTCAATTAAATCTAAATTTAATTTAAAGGTGGTCAATAAATTGCTATATATATAAGTCAAAATTTAAATTATCAACACTTAGGGTTCGTTTGGAAAACTTTAGAAGTAATTTTTTTTAACTTTTGACTTATAAAAAGTAGTAGTATTAATGTCTGGTGCAATTTTTAAAACCAAATTGCAACTTTCTAAGAAGTTATTTAGGAGCTTATAGAGAAGTTAAAAAAATGACTTCTCTCATAATACTTTTACTTTTCATCACATTTTTATAAAATAAACACTTTTAGAGTTAAAAATTCAAACAC
>NC_029789.2:138183349-138184917 GCF_000816755.2 Arachis ipaensis | reverse complement strand
TTAGAGTAAAAAATCTAGATAAAAAAAACTTATTTATAAATTATTTTTAACAGAATCATTTATTATTTAAATTATTTTATCAAAATGAACTTAATTAAATTGGTTACTTAAACTGGGCCTACTTAAATAAACGAGTAAGTTGATCACAGAGATAAACACTTGATGATCACTTTCAATTCTCAAAAAGTAGGAGCAGTTGTGAGAGTTTAATTAATTAGTTTCCAATACGCAAGACTATTCTATACAATAATGTGAGCATTCTAACTCAAATCACATTAAACTTATCATTTATTACTAAAGTCTTGTAGGACATTTCTGTGTTTGTTAAACAGTATTTTAGATATTAATGCATATATATTTTACATCATATAAAATAACTAAATCGACTATAAAAAATTTATCTTTATTATCTATAACTTTAATGTAATTTTTGCTTATTATTTATTAACCTTTAAAGATAATCTCCTTTTATCATCTTAAATTTTTGAAACAATATCAAAATTTCTATAATAAAAAATATAGAATTCGATTCTTGTTATATCTCGAAAAAATAAAAAAAATGTAAAAACAGCAACAGCAAATGAAAAATAAATCAGAAGTTAATAAATTAAGTTTTGAACAAAGAAAAAACATACAAAATAAACGTGACTGGTTTAACAATAACAGCAACATTTTTTGTTATCTTGCAATTGGGTGTAAAATTAGAACTTGGATAGATATTCTTATTAAAAGGTTAGTAATATGAAATTTCCCCCAATTTGGACTTGCAAAGGTAATATTATCCATTTACCATGCATGTTTCATATCATTATCATCATTTAATTTTTTAATTATTAATGTTTCATTTTATTTTGTTTAATTTTTTGATGCTGCCATGAAATGACTGAAAACAACAACTAATATTTTATAGGAAACGTTTTAGGTGCTCCGTGATGTATGATAATTTAATAATTTTAACCGTTATTTTTAAATATATATATTTTATGATAATTTTATGTTGAAAACCTACGATAACTTAATTCCGCTTACATCATTAGCCATTTTTTATTTTTCTTATTAATTTGTTTTGTGTCTCAATTCTGATATAATAATTAAGACACGCAATGATATGTTATTAAAAATACTAAATGAAACAGAAGCAGATAGATTTAAGATAAGGATGTCTTTTGTTATTACTTATTGGCAATTAGTGTGTCAAACTGTCATTTTCCATCACTTTTGGTTTGGTGATAGTTGGTCTGCAAATTCTTCTGATTGTTGCATTTATAAATTCATAAATAGTAATTTTAATTTTTAATAATTATTTTCCTTATTATTATTATTATTATCAGGGGTGTGGTAGTCAGATTTTTGTAAGATTCAGAAGAAGAAACTAAAATCTCATTCATACACGGAAATGTATAATCAACAAACCAACCAAGTTACATAATAGTACAATATGTACAAAAATGAATTATTATTTTAATTAAATTAGTCAAAGAATTTTATTTTCGGTCAAATAATCTTTAAAATAAAAAATTAATTTTGATGCATTAATTATGAATGTAAAATAATTTTAAATGTGCATT
>NC_029789.2:138177181-138180758 GCF_000816755.2 Arachis ipaensis | reverse complement strand
TTTATATAATTATTTAAAAAGTACAGACAAAAAATTTAAGAGATCAAAATATTATTTTTTTATTCGAAAATCTACATTTATTAAAAATTGAATCATTTGAGAGTCAAAATATTAACTTGCTCGTGAAATAATGCGAATTACTATTGTGTACAAAAATTAAAATTACTTCCATATTTGGAATTATTGTGAATGTGCATTTTATAGCAAACCTTGAATTCGACTGTGTTCATGAACCTAGCATGGAGCATACAGGCTAGAAGACAAGAGGTTAACAATCCAATATGTGCTATATATATAAAAATTAATCATGAAAATTTCCATACTATATTTTACCTCACAAGTCGCAGCTGCGCATGCCTATATATGTAAGGTTGTGTTGGAAAAATAAGAAATTGAAATTGAGAGGTTGAAATTAAAATTAGAAAATTGAGATTAAATTAAATTTTTATATTATATTTGGTGTAAAATATATTAGATTGAATTATGTTTTAATATTATGTTTAATTTAAGATAAATATAAAAATTAATAATAAGTAGATTTAAAATTTAAAAAGTTAAATGAGAATATTTTTAAGAATATTATTAAAGTCAGTTTCTACCTTTAAAAATTTCAGTTTTAGGTGTGTCTATTTATTTGAGATACTAAAAGGACTAAAATTTTGTATTCGAAACTAAAATTGTAAGTTGCGTTTATTTACAGGTATGAGAGACAGAGATACAAAAACATAAAATTATATTTAACAAATAAGACATAAACAGACACATTATGTCCAAAGATATTAAATTAGTGTATTTTGTATCCATCCTGACAAAAAAAATACAGAGACATTAACAAAAGATACAACTTATTTTTTTACTTTTTTTTATTATTCTTATTAATTTTTCATAATTATATTTTTTTCCAAATTTTTAAATAAAAATAAAGATGAAGAGTGAGAATTTGTTAATTTTGGAAGAAAAAATTTTATTTTAATTATAATAAACAAATATTGGATGACATATTTTGATTTATCAAATTACTAATATAAAATATAAATTATATATAGAGTGAAAATGGTAGAGAGAAGTAAAAAAATGGAGAGAAGTAGATGAGAGAATTCAGGAAGGGAATTTATTAATTTTAGAGGAAAATATTTTCGCTTAATTTTAATAAGAGAGTGTCATGTAACATATTTGGTTATTAAATTAGATAATATTCGGTTGCTCATAGGAGAGATGGATCTGATGGAGGATGAGTTGTGAGCAACGGGTTGGAAGGAGGGGAATCTGGACCTGGGTGCGAGCTCCACGAGAAGAGGGTTCGTCTGGCTCGTCGGTGGGTAGAGCCACTTGCAAGGACACTTCGATACTAATGTCAGTGTCCGCACAATGAGGCGGCTAATTAGAATAAGAGTGTCGTACCTTTGGAGAGGGGTAGGTCCCTCCCTATTTATACTCTGTACTCGAATGGGACTTTTGCCTCGGGTCCATCTGTCTGGAAGCTTCTGCCAGCTATATATCCAAGTCTTCATCCAGGCGTGAGGTGACGCGCGGTTCACCTTTATATGCGAGTCGAATGCCTGTCGGATCGTCAGTCCGTAAAATGGACCTCTGGCACTTAATGGACTGAGACATAACAGATATATATATATAATATAATATATATATATATATATTTCAATTTCAATATTTTAATTTAATTAAAGAATGTCATATTGCACCTTTTGATTGTCAAATTCGTAATTAGTCATTGATAATGATATATAAAAGAAATTGAGTGGTTGAAGGAATGAAAGAGATAGAGAAAGGAAGAGGGAGGGTGAGAGAACTCTTTAATTTTGAAGAAAAATATTTGATTTTAATTGCAATGATGGAGTGACATGTGACACATTTTGGTTGTAAAATTAGGGCTTGTTTGGTTGAGCTTCTAAGAAAAAAAAATTTTTAGTTATCTTTTTTTAAAAGATCTTATGGAGAAGTAAAAGTAATTTTATGTTTGGATATCTCGTGCAAAAAGATCTTTTTATCTATCAATTATGTTTGGGTATAACAATATAAAAGTACTTTTTTGTTTATTTATTACATGAAAAACATCTTTTTTCTAAGAAAAAAAGATCTTTTAAAAAAAGATGTAAATTACAGCTTTTCAAAAAAGATGTTTTTTTATTTTTCTAGTGCTTTTACTTTTATTACTAAAAATTTGCCAAACACGTTTAAAAAAAATATATCTTTTTTCATTGAAAAAGATATTTTTTAAACAAAATAATGGCGCCCAAACAAACATTTAGTAAAAAGAAAAAAAGAATTCTTTAATTTTAGAAAAAAAGATTTAATTTTAATTACAACGAGGGAGTGACATGATTTTTTAATTTTAAAGAAAAAAATTTGATTCTAATTACAATAAAAAAGTGACATATGACATATTTTAATTATAAAATTAATAATATATAATAAATAATAAATTTATATTTATATATTTTAAAATTTATATATATAAAATAATAATATTTATTTTTAAAGATAATTTAATATTTATATGAATCAAAGAATGATCAAAATTACTAAAAATTACCATCAGTGTTTCCGATTTTTATTCGTCGTCTTATGTTTTGGATTGTACCTCAAACAGCATAAGGCCCCTCTTGTGAATCTTAGCTCTAGGGCAGTGAGACACGTGATCTAGCACGTGAGCTAGCATTGGCTTTTTCTCATTTCATTTAAAATCTTCTTTTGGAATATTAATATTCTCTCATTTGTTGTGTGTTGGTACGTAACACGTAGTACTGTAAGACACACTCACTTACATCGTAAGCAAGTATAAAGAGAAGCCAATTTAGTTAAGTTAAAAATGATATTTAGTAAAATCTAAAAAGAATACAGAGAAATTAAAGTGAACTTTTCACTAAAAATAAGAGTTTTAAGATACGATTTGCGATCCTTTCAATGAATTTAAAGAAGACATTCACATTACAAAAAATGGGTTTTTTATTTATTTAAACAAATATTTTTTTCTATTCTACATTATTTTAAAAAATTTTATGCTTTTGTGCATTATTTCTCAATGTCATATTCATTGTCTGCAAAAATAAAAAATAATTTTTTTTCACCTCAATTTCGCAGCCATTACTAGCGTGATTATGAAGAACGTATTTTATTCCAAATTCATAGCTACTATTAGCATAATTGAGGAAGAATATACACAGCATGAAAATTAATTAATACAATTAAAAGGAGCATATGAAAATTGATATAACAAATATAATTGGATATATATTGGCCTTCCCTTCAACTTCATAGTTGGACGGTTCCACAAATGTCTTATTTAATCAACTTATCTACATTAAATCATATTAACATTAATGAGTAAATAAAAATTAACAAATAAAAATGAGGCTAAATAAATCAGTGTAAGATTAATTCGTCCATCTCATTGTGGATCTTTATGATCGATCCTTCAATGAATGACTAAATTTGTTTTATTTAACAAAAAATTCATTCTCAATTATGCTCGCGTGACTACGAAATTGAGGTAGAAAAATGTTTCTAATTTCGCAGTCAATGGCAAAAAAGTAATTTTTTTATAATGATATAAAATAAA
>NC_029789.2:138173624-138177089 GCF_000816755.2 Arachis ipaensis | reverse complement strand
AAATAATAGAAACTAAAATGACAAAGAAATATAAAATTTAGTTATTTACTATTTACAATAGGTTTCTATTAGTTTTTACCAGAATTTGACAACAGCTAGATCTCTTAATATGCTTTTCACATCATTATTTAATTTCTTTAATATATGTTAATTATATGTATTAGCTTAGGTATAATGATAGAGGTGAATGATTTGTCAGTGCCAAAAAAGATAAGTACAAAAGTTTTGCTTAAGTAATTATTCTTCAATTGTTTGACTTTGTTTCTCTTTAAATTCACTTTTGACACATGTGAGGCCAGAAAAGAAAGCTAGTGAGAAAACGAGCACTCTTTAAATATTTTAATAACAATTAAAATATGATGGTTTAATTTTATGGTTGCAATCAAATTAAAGTAGAGAAAGTGGGCATTAGTTTCTAAAATAATATATAAGAGGACAAGACAACTAAATAATATTATTATACAAAGACGGGTGATATATACGGAGTTTGGGGATTTGTAACTATCAATTTTCCACTGAGAATGATTGAAGGTTTTGTTTACATAATTCACTGAGATATTGCGTTTTTCTTGTCTGCCAACACTAATATATATGATGTCAAGATCAATATATATAAAATTAAATTTAATTTGTTCAATTAGGACATTGTTATATACTATATCTATTATTCTTGACTTTCTTTGAGAAATTAAATCAGATAATGTTATTTAATCATTTTATGAAAAACAATGAACTTTTTAAGATATAAAAATCTATATCAATATGTCTTCTTGTTCATTCTCGTAAATTCAATTTTATGTGCTCTTTCAGTCTTCGGCTGAGGCAAATTTCACTTTCTTAATTCATTTTCAGGATTCAGTTTGTTCAAGACGTGTTAATTTAGATTCTAAATTGAGTTAGCTTTTGAGAAGATTATGGGTGAACTTTAATTTGATAACGGTCCGAAAGAAAGGTAGTGAGATACTAATAAAAAATTTGGACAATCAAGTAAAAATAACACAAGACAAAATATTAAAAACAAAATAAAAATAATAAAGATATAAAAATTAATATTTTTTGTATTTTGTTTAATAATAAATTAGAATATATAAATTATGAAAGTTCAATTTATTTTTATTTTTTTTCATTCATAAGTTCAAAAAATAAGAATTATACTAAAAATGTATATATTTTACACAAATATTACATGTCCCTAACTTATAGTAAAAAATCAGGCAGAATTTTGTACATAGATTAGGTATAATCTAGTCAGAAGTGATCCAGACCAAGAGAGACACTCTTAAACTGGTCATTATCTTTAATTAGGTTCAATTTTAGAAGTTAAATTGTACCGTAATAAAGTTAATTTTAATATAATAGTTAGAGAAAAGGATAAATTGATGTGTGATTTTTTGGTCTGTGAACATTTAAATTTTTTAGAATTTAAAAATACATTTAAGTTATTGACCTCTTCAAAATCTGGACATATAAATCTCTGAGTCTAATTTGTTCAATTTTAAAACTCTCTCACGTGTACATCCGTATCAATCAGGTCAGTACAATAGGAGTCACGTTTGATTTTTTTATTGAGTTTGACAGACTCAAATGAACATGAAAGATCAATATGTCTAGATTTTGAAAAGATCAGAAATTTAAATGTATTTTCAAATTTTCGATGACTTAAATGTATGCGAATCAAAATGTTAATGACCTATTTGTCAATTTTTTTTTCTTTTCTAATGGTTATTCTGAACGTAAATACGATCCAAGCACGCAGCGCATCATGTTTAGTCCAAACATAATTTGACCCGAATAACTGAAAACATAACATTGAGACATTGTTAACCAAATTTCGAATTTGATGTTTCTTCCTTATTTGAAAGATCACACAACCTCTTAAACGTATATATAAAAAAATTACAGCCTAATTATAATTTTTTTTTGGGGGGACTTGAATGTCAAAGTATCATTGTAAATACGTTGTCATTTTCTATCTCATCATTTTCGTGCATGTAAAAACGTACCATATTAAAGTATATATCTTACATTTATTAATTGGATCACTTGTAAATGTATGTTAGCTAAAAATATATTAGCTGAGGACCATATAAAATGTAAAGATCGATAAGCATATTATTCTAAGATTCTAGTTTAGGATCCGACGTGATATCAAACCTAATATCGTCCTTCTTTCTTTGCTTAATCTATTAAAAATTCTAAAAGCTTTTTAACATAAATAATGAAGTAGAGTACACAAAATTTTTCCCTAGCTAAAGAATAGTACAGATTAAAATCCATTGGATGAAATATAAAAACAAAATCCATATATGATTGGATAAGATTGGTTGGATGCCTTGAAATGCGTGCACGCAAAAGCGAGCAATAACAATTTTGTCAAGTTCATGGAGCCAAATAATAAAACCATCGTTTTCTCAAATCACCTGTGACAACTTTTAAATTCTTGGTTGGCCCTTAGATAATAAAGATCAAGTGTTTATTATTATTATCTCCCAAATCCCTTCTAGACAAATTTTATCGGATTATTCTAATATAAAATAATATTATTTTTCTTAAAAATTTAATATAATAAAATGAGATACATAAATAATTATATTTTTAATATTTTTTTATGCAAGTTTTTTTTCCGATTTGTATGAATAATTTTTTGTATAGCCGTTTGTTAATTTGTCTTATGCTAAATTTTTTTTGGTTCAATAATAATAAAAATTTTAATACCATATCATTAAACTATTTCTACTAAAAATTTAACTGATAAGAGATATATGAATAATTATATTTCTAAAATACTAAATAAACAACATCAACAGGATGCATAATATATTGTAGTTTGTATCGGTGTCTTTATTTAATAATTCGGCCATGATGTTGATTTTTGTGATGTGTTTCACCTACTAAACCCTAAATTTTAACGTATCACGTGAATTGATTATTTCACCCTAATTTTAGCACCGAATGGTTCCTGTTCCTTTGTTTCTTTGAGAACATACACTATTGAGGCACCATGCAACTCCAATGTGATGGTGTTCTGATCAAGATTGAGAAATTGATAATTAGGATTCTTAAACTTTTGAAGATAAATGGAATATTTAAATATATATTTTTTTTAAAATAAGTTTGATATTTGAAATTAAGAAGATTTTAATTTTCCAAATAGACACTAAAAAAAAAAAGAAAAATAAAGAGATTTTAAATTTCAGTTTTTAAATATTTATTTGCCATAATTTATGAAGTATGAATATTTATTCATCTAGAAGTGGATTTGAGTACGAGAAATAATGGTTTGCAAATCAATAGGTACAGAGGAGACAACGAAAAAGGAACCCTAATCCTAAATACGGAACCAACCACCACAAAGTACAAATCACAATCTCTTGCTATATATTTATTTTGTTTTCTTCATCTAATATTTTGTCTATGATAAATCTTTTAATAATATAACAATCATATTTGAGAAAAAATACAAAA
>NC_029789.2:138172941-138173578 GCF_000816755.2 Arachis ipaensis | reverse complement strand
TTAGTAATTGCATTAGTATTTTATTGTTTATTATTTGCTTTTACTTTATGTTTGATACATTTTCTTAATTTTATGTTGGGGTTTCTAAAACTAATTTATTATTGGTGTATTTGTTGTTATTATTTAATTTCGATATGTTGCACATTTATATCTATGTTTGAATTGGAAGTTATTGATAATGTTAAATTGTATATTATGTAGCACCAACTACATATTTTAGATTTTGATTAATGATTATTTTCTTTTATATTCAATGAGGTGGATCGATGGAGTTTCTAAAAAAAGTTTTAAAAAATGATTTTTTTTCCGTCCTTACCGACAAATTTTATCCATCACAGAATAAATATTTTGTGTCAAAAAATTATTATAGACAAAAGTAATCCGTCGCTAGTAAAAAATTATTATTTATTTATTTATTACAGATTCAATCCGTCGCTAAAAAATAATGACTTCAATATCTAATAAACGACGAATATTGTTAAATAATTTGTTGCTATTTTTCTGTCACAAAATTTGTGACAAATTTTAAAATTTGATGCTAACCGTCAACGACATCACTTTTAGCATTAGAATTTATCTGGTCACTATTTTAATCATTTGTTAAATTAAAAAACTTCGTCACTAAAATTAGCCAATA
>NC_029789.2:138170481-138172464 GCF_000816755.2 Arachis ipaensis | reverse complement strand
GTGAATTAATAAGAAAAAATTAATTTTCTTTCACAAAATTAAAGTTCTCAAAACCTCTTAACTAAATTTTTTTTTATTTGCTTGCGTGTTTAGAATGTAATTTTATTAGGCTTTTTTATTGATATATGTATGAAAATTTTTTTATTTCTCCTAATACGCACGGATAAACATTTTTTTTAAATTGTACATGGCCAATTCACAAATTTCACTCACTAAATGAAAATAGACACCATTTCATGTAAGGTGACCATAAAATAGGTGCTGCCATCTGACACACACCATGTCAAATTCACTGGCCGTAAAATAGAACACTTTAAGGCTGTCGCACACAAAGTGGCCAACTCACTGGTGGCACACACGAGTTAGCCCATTCCACGACTGAAATGGTATTATATAATTTTATTACATTATATAACTATATTATTTGAAATCAAATCATCAATGATAATGAAAAAAATACTAAATAGTACAATTTTATATTATATAATTTTATTATTTGGAATAAAATTTTCAATGATAATAAAAAATACTATATAGTACAAATTTATATTATTATATTATACAACTTTATTATAAATGGTTGACCCATGTAGGACTAAAAGTGTAACTAGCGTAGAGAAAAAGAAATTAAGATTGAGAGAAAAAAAGTATGAAGATTGGATGCTATGATTTAGCTGAAATCTTAGAAGCTGATATATAGAGTTTGAATTTTGAAGACAATAATTATAATGATAAAAATACATTAACAACAAGGATTAACATTTATGCTGAGATTTTAATTCAAACAAAAAAAAAATACTTTTCTTTGAAAAAATAACATTTATCAGTCAAGTGCACTGTCTGTTACCTGACGCTTATAATAAATACTAAACTCCATCATTAATTTTGTTGTGTTCCAGTTCAGGTTGCACTAATCTGAACAACCAATGTGTGGTACGTGGGGCTTTTCCTACACAATAGTTTCTGAAATAAACCGAGTTTTAGATGGTTCAAAATCCTCATTACATCACAATTCGATAGGACCCTTGACCAATCAATCGAATATAACATTAAAGGAGTTGTTAATGGTTTATCATCTTAAGTTAATCAATTTTATTGTAAAACTAATTTTAATTAAAAAATTACTTTAACATAAATGATATTTTTTTATTTTTTAATGATCGTAGTTGATTAATAAATAAGTTGTATGTTCTCAGATATTCAAAAAACTATGACATATCCACTATATTCTATATCACTTCGTGTGTGTCAGTTTTAAAGTGCTCCATTTCGTGATTGGTGAGCTTGACACAACATGTGTCAGATGTCACTATGTCAACACTTATTTCGCGATCACCTCGCAGAAAATGGTGCCTATTTCCATTTTATGGGTGAAGGTTGTAATTGACAATACGCAATTTAAAAAAAATTTCATCCGTGTTTATTATAAAAAATAAAAAATTTTTCATGAATATATCAATAAAAAGACCACTTTACTAAATAAAATGTCAAAGCTTTAATTAACTTTACTTAATACACTAATTTTCAGTCCATATGTATGAATATCATAAAGGTAGATCGATTTTTGCAATAGTTGCATATCCAAATCATATGCAATTAAATGTACACGTGTAATTAGAGAACAAATATATGTATAAAAAACTACATCCAAAGTGTATGAAAGTTTAGCTTTTAAAACTAATGAACATAAAGTTTAATAATGAAATTGGACACAGGAACTTTAATTTGTTCGGAACTAAAAAGCAAGAGGCGTGCGTGCATGCCATAAAGGAAAGGATGATATATAATACTTTTAATAATTCTAAATGACTCTCTCTTTTACTGATTATGACTCATAAACTAATTCAAAGTTTCTTCCTCATTTGAATGATCTCTCTCTCCCCCTCTCTCTCTCATAAGAGCTCTGCTACGTCAACAAATTAACAAATTTTCAATATATTAATAAACCTTTAAGATTTAAATATTTATGAATATTTATTAAAT
>NC_029789.2:138167874-138170436 GCF_000816755.2 Arachis ipaensis | reverse complement strand
TTATTTTATCAATTTAAACTTTTAAAATAAACAAATAATCACAAATTGCAATTTCTTAATGAAAAAGATTTGAAACTAACTTTTTTTTAGCTAATAGTTAGGTAATATTTTTCTATTTTTTTAATTTTTTTTCTCTTTATATTAACAATATCTTTAATCTTTTTTTCTATTATTTTATTGATTGTGTCATAAAATCACTCATTTTAAAAATTTAAGTTAATAAATATGAGGATAAAAAAAATATGTGAATTATATCTTGTACTTGCAGCATCTTTAAAAGATTGACATATTCTGCAGTATAGTCACTTTAAAACATTTTCAACTTCTTGTTAAATTGTAATTTAGTCGTGTAGTAAAAATGTGAAAAAACTGATTTTAATTGAGCTCTACTTCTAATAAAATATAACTATGTAAATTTAGAGTAAGCATCAACAAAATTAACAGAATAATTATTTCTATTAGAATTAAAAATCAAACAAGGTCCCGATAGCAGAATAGACAAGCTCCAAAGAAGCAGAATAAACTATTTTTGACTCAGAAAAGAATAAGCAATGTGACTTGCCAATACAACAAGAACTACACTCAGATTTATTGGAAAAAAAAAAAAAGAAAATATTACAATTCTTTAGAACATTTGACACAACACCAACTGAGGAATGGCCAAGCCTAGCATGCCAAAGCATGTAATTATTTGAATCTGACTCTACCGAGCTTAGTAATGCAGATGGTGAGTGAGTTGGGTAGAAATTGAGCAATCTATACATTTCTTTATCAACACTTTCTTTTAGGAGTAAAAATTCACTTTACCAGTATACAGTATAAGTGTATATATAGACATAATAGAGATAAAAACTATCTAAAAAAAATTCTGTAACTAATTGGACAGCTAAACATACTTGTAACGGAACCTCTAACTACCTTCGCTTCTCTTTTCTGATTATTTGTTCTTCATACACTCTATCATGCCCCCGCAAACTCAAGGAAGGTGCCTTTGTGAACGTGTTAGCAATCTAAACCGTGCTTGGTACATGACTTACCAGTATCACTCTTTTTGACACATAATCCCTCACAAAATGCAAGTCGATCTCGAAATGCTTTGATTTCGAATGGAGAATAGAATTTGCAGCTAGAAGCACTGCACTTTGATTATCACAATAAGTCATAGGTATCTCTATCACACTCCATTTTAGTTCACCAATGAGACATTTAATCCAAATCAGTTCAGCTGCCAAATCTGTCAAAGTCCTATATTCTGTCTTTGTATTTGACCTGGCTACCACACCTTGTTTCTTTGAATGCCATGAGGTCAAATTCCTTTTCAGAAAGGCAAAAAAACCTCCAATAAATTTTCTGTCATTTGGATCACCTATCCAATCAGAGTCACAATAGGATGTAATCTTCAATGAAGAGTTTTTGTGAAGCCTTAGACCATATAATGTTGTTCCACTTACATACCATAAAATTCGCTTAACCAATCGCTAATGAATCTCTAGGGTGCTTGCATAAACTAAGCTACTTTGTTGACACTATATACCAAATTCAGTCTGGTGACAATCAAGTTTTGAAAATTGTTAACAATAGATTAATACAAGTGAGGATTGTCGAAGGATACACCACATATAGCTTCAATTTTTACAACAAAAGGGAGTGGTGTGTGACACAATTTGCAGCCATTCATTTGGCCTTTACTAATAGATCCTAAATATATTTTCTGAGTTATCATTAAGTCTCCATCATCTATTATTGTCACCTGAATACCCATAAAATAATGCAACTCACCCATGTCTTTTAATGCAAAGGCTGAGTTTTAGCTTTCGAATAACTTCAAAAATGACCTCAATAGAACTCCTAGCAATTATGATATAATCCACATAGATTAGACCGACATAAGTGATGGAAGAGTGATCATGATAAGGCAAATAAAAGAAAAAAGAATACTTGTACAAAAATCAAGCAAACCCAAAGAGGTTCTTGTTTAAGAGAAAGTGTTAGAGATATAACTATTAACGTTACTTTCTCTTATTAACTTAAACTTTTGAGATGAATGATTTCAAGGCAGATTTATTATTGGTTAATTAGTAAAACCTTTTTATACCAAACATAAATTGCAAAAAAAAAAAATATGTTTTCTATTCCATCATTTTTGGTAGAAACATCATTTTCTCACCATTTTAAAATTTTTTGAGACACTTTAGAACTTTACTTTAATTTATAAAATAATTTTACATAATTGTCCTTAAAACTATATTAAAAAAAAAAGCATAGAGTAATAATTAAATTATGCAAATTGAAGGCTACCAATCTTGAGTTAGATCATAGAAAAAAATAAAAAGCGGTCCACGCTCATAAGTAATGCTTATATATTTGGCATAACCTAGCTATATATATAGGAGCAACAAAATTTGAGCTTAAAGATGATATCATCAGTAGTGGAACTCATAAAGGATATAACAATTAACCTAAAAGGCTAAAACAGCCACATACGTTCTTGTCTGTTTCTTACCTAAGAAGATAACCAACTTGTTCTTCTTACACATTTTCTTTTTCGCTTTCTTTTTTAAT
>NC_029789.2:138166564-138167822 GCF_000816755.2 Arachis ipaensis | reverse complement strand
TGCCCTTTAATTAAATTAAGAAAAGAAAGTTGGAATAAGCTTATATATACTATTCTACGTTTTTATGGACATCATAAAAAGCTTACTTGTTAAATTAAAATAATCCGTCTTGGGATCATCAAGCCGAATAATAATGCGACTAATATTTTTATTTTAATTAAGTATGAATTCTAATCACTAGACAGGAATCCAATGAGGAAAATATATGTTCTCTTGCATTGATGCAAATTTTAAAAAGCAATCCCTTTGGGTATGTATGTGTTGCACAAGAGAAATTATCAATGGAAAAAGCAGTTATGGTTATAAATGTTTCGGTAGATTTTAATTGTCCCTACTTTTTTCAATTTCTTAAAATATTTTCATTTTGTTATTGTGACATTTCAATTTTTAACGGAAAAAGCTATATAATGTTAAAAAAGATTTCATTGTTAATTAACTATTTAATTATATTTGAATGGGATGATATTGTTTGTCATTGTTTTTTTCATGTATATATAACTCTTCATATCACTCTTTTCATCCGTTTAAATTTTTAGAATAAAAATAATTTTATAACAAGATATTAAAATTTTTATAACGTAAAGATCTATACTTTAATTTTTATTCATTCTAAAAAAAAAGAATTTAAAAGATTTTTTTATCAATTTGTAATACTTTTTTCATAGTTTATTAAGTAGTGCTTTTTCGCCAAAATTAACATAATTTTTATAGTTAGTAACAGCCTTTTTATTATTTATTGATTGATGTATAAAATTTTAAAAAACAGTTTGCGCTAACAGAACATATCAACAGTGAAAGAACAAATAATACTAGTACTAGTACAAGATTTTGAGTCATTAATTCAACAAGCTAATGAGTATTATCGTTGAACATGACAAAAAGTTTGTGGACACACCATTGTCGGTGGTGGGTGCTAATATTAATTCTTTTATCGATTTCGTCATGACAAAAATGTTTGGCGACATACACACCTCAAGTTCTTTATTTATACATAATTGTATAATCTATTATATATTTATCGTTATTATTATATATTATAATGTCAATTATATATTTTTTTATGTTATTGAAAAGATATTTATTGACAATTGAATAATTATTGTCACTAAAACTTTTTAACGACAAAATATAAGACGATTAATGTCTAATTATTGGTAAATACATTAACGTGTATTTTTATTGTCATTAAAAATAAAATAAATAACCGTAAAAAGTAATTTTTTAAAGTAGTGAAGGTATTTTTGTTTTTTTTTTTTAT
>NC_029789.2:138165584-138166499 GCF_000816755.2 Arachis ipaensis | reverse complement strand
AAAGATCGAACCCTAAATCTTTAGATCATAAAAATTTTAATATCATATCATTAAATTTCTTCCAAAAATTTAGACTCACAAAAAAAACATCTGAATAATTATACCTTTAACGTCTCAAATATCTTTTTGACCCAAACACATCTATCTGGGATCGCAAGATAACAAGATACCAGAATCGAAGTATATTTAATCATATTCGACTAAGATTTATTAAAAAAATTCCTCCAAACTCATTAGAGACATGATATAAATATTGGGTGAAACAACCATCCATTCATGTATGTATATATATTTTTTAAATCATAAAAGTAGATGCAACATATATGTTACTAGAAAGATCAACTAAAATTGGCAGCACTACCGTATATCCGTAAATATCTATCCTGCCCTAAATTTTCAATCCGATTGGAGCGGTTGATAACCTGACCTAAAACGAGTAGAGTTGGCTTGGAGCAAATGAAGTTGCGAGGTGAGATAGATTCGAGTGCAAGATTAATCTTATCCGATTAATGCGCATCTCTATGTGATATTCAATTATTCACGTGGATATATATTATAGTTATTAGAATCGAATCGACAATTAATTTAGTCACACAATCAGATTATTGATTTAATCGTTGAGTCACTAATTATTAGGGCCAGATAAAAAATTACTTTCCGAATAAGATTCTAATAGAAAAAATTTAAATCCGCCAATAAATAGAATAAGTATTTAAAAAAAATTAAACTCGCAAATAAAATTAGAATAGTATTTAAATTTTATCATATCCAAAGGGAGAACTAGCATGCTGTCAATGGTAATGGTCCCTGCCCATTTACCATTTTAAGTCTTACAAAGAGAAAACATGTATTCCCTATTAAAAGAAAGCAAGAAAGAAAGAAAATGCACTAGAATACAAGAATCATCATCAAGTA
>NC_029789.2:138158593-138165572 GCF_000816755.2 Arachis ipaensis | reverse complement strand
TTGAAAGTGTTGAAAGTGCAATTGCAATGGTAATTTAAAATATGAGTGAGATACATATAAATGAATATACCCAAAGCTATATATATCCAAATTAAAAACATTTAAATACTAGAATAATAATGAATAAGGAGGAATATATGAGGAAGAAGATGAGGACAAGAAGGAAGTGTTTGTTTCTTGGGAAGACAAGGAGGAAAGCCAAAGAAAATAAAATAGAAAAAGGTTTGGAGGATAAAAGGTAATGTTGTATGCTACAAAAGACACATAGCCTCCGACAAAGATATGGCATTAAGGGCATGACAAAATGCCATTATTTATTCCTAGCTAGTGAGGTAGCTTCCTTCACCCTTCCCTTGATATTTGATCAATTATTATGAGAATGTGAATATTATGGAGGAAACTATAATCTATAAAATCAGGTCAGGGTTAATTATATATTGCTCGAGATTTAAGGGTTTGTTTGTTTGTTAGTATCATCAAAATGCGGTTTAAAGGAATGTTTGCCTCTGGAATTTGAACTCATTAATATATAATATTATTTTTGTTGATTTGTGATGGATTTAGCTTGCCAAAGGAATAACTCAACCATTGGTTTTTGTTCTTTTCTTTAGTGTATATGCCAAAGAATGTTCATAGAAATAAGAAATTGCAGGCAAGCATGTGTGTGAGAGATCTAGGGCTTCCTTCAAAAATCCCCAAATATATAACAACTTGTTGGGAAGAAAACTTATTCTTAACTGTTTATATTTATCATAAAATTACCATTTTGTTTTTTAATTTAAATCAATGAAAGAATGTAATACTTGTGTATAGGCCCTTTTCTTTCGATTTTAGTTTGTTGTATATTGAATTTATTTTTTTAGGAATAACAAAAATTTAATTTTAAATTTTTTTTATTATAAAAATTCTAATACTATATCACAAAATTACTTTTCTAAAAAATTTAAACTAATAACAGAAATAATTACATCTGTAATAATATGCTAGACTATTTATTTCATTATTGGAATATACAACTTTAGAATACAGTACATACATTCTTTTATTTTGTTGATTTAATTCAAGCAAACAAATTTTGGTGAGCATAATAAGAATATTATAATTAAGGATAAATTATTATTTTGGTCCTTAATGTTTGGGTCAAAATTTAATTTGATTCTTAATATTTTAAATATTTTATTTTTGTCTCAAAAAATTTTAAACGAGTTTAATATTGTCCTACTATTAATAAATTTGATACGAATAATTAACGAAATGAGTGACATAAATGTTAATAATATTATTGTTAAGTCATATTTTTTTTCTTGTGTTAAAAAAATATAATCAAAATCTTATAATATTTTTCTTTTCGATATCCCTTTTATAGAAAAATTTTAAAATTCTATCAATTAATCATCAACGATATGTAAGAGTCAGAACTTTTGAAAAATCGTATTTTGAGTTGATTCCAAATTTATTTATTTATTAGCGATTTTATTTTCAGAAATTATTTCATTGAGAATAATTAAATTTCAAAAATTATTTCATTGATAATAATTAAATCAAGTTTTGGTAATTAAAATGGAAATTTTACTTAATTTCATAATTATTGAATAATTTTCTATATTTAAATTATAAGGCTTAGTAGTTGTAAAAGAAAAAGAATTTTATACTATTTAGTTTAAATAATTGAGATTTTAGAATTTAATACTTTAATTTTTATAATTAATTATATTATCTTATATTTTAAATTAGAATACTTGATTGAGAGTTAATTAGCAAATTGATAATTTAATTAATTTTTTAAAATAATTTAAAAGAATTAAATTAGATTTTTAATGAAATACTCTATTCCCTAATTTAATTAAAATTACAAACCCTAATACAACAAAAAACAACACACCCACACCCCCCTTTTTCCTATCAGCAACCGCCACTCCAACCGCCTTTCTCATTTTCTTCTCTGCGCAGCACCCACACATCCGAGTAGCACACATACACAAATAACCATATGAACGAAGAAGAGAAGGGAGAAGAGAGAACCGTCGCGTGCGTCCTGCCACTACTGTCCCCACCAAGCCGCTGAACCCGCAAAGCCTCGCTGCCAGTCACCGTCGTCGTCGCCAACTATAGAGGAGAAAGAAAGGAGAGCGCCGTCGCTGCTGTGTTTGTGCCGTTCCTCCTCGCTTCCACCGCCGCCATGGGTCCAATGCCGTCGAGCTCAAAGGAGAAAGGGAGAGCGACACCGAGATTGAGGGAGATAGTGACAGTGCGACGCGAGGAGGGAGGAGAGCTGCCGCGTCCTACAACCACTACTGCTGGGCCGCCGTCACTATGAGAAACAGAACGCGCAAGAGAGAGAAAAGGGAGTTTCACCGGAGCTCCGTCACTGCCCAGCTGTCGCCGTCACTGTGGGTCACGCTGGCAAGTTTCTGTTGCCGGGATCCACTACCGGTAAGGGCGTACTTGCTTCTAGTTTTCATTCTTCTGAATTCCTGGAACCTTATTGTTACTACATAGCTATTACAGTTGCTGTCATTGAAGATTCGGGCCGCCGCTGTCACTTGAGATAGTTGCCGAAACTGCTGCCGCTCTATTGTCTCATTCCTTTTTAGCCGCAGTGAGTCATTCTAGCCTTGAAACCCTTATCGCTATTATTCAACTATAAATTATTGAGAATTTCGCGATGTTAATAACTTAATATCCCAGGGTCGAGTTTCAAAAATTGTATAATAAAAATAAAAAGCCGATGCGGTGTCATCTTGCTTCGTTTCTCGCGATGAGACTATTTGGTTTCGTTCCTATTTACCGCAATACTCTATTAACAATTATGTTGTAATTTCATTTAATATCCATTTCGCGTTAATTCCAATTTTACGTCAGATAAATTGTCATTGCTGTGAACCTTGATTGTCGCTGTTGATATTGCCTGGGAATCAATGAGGTTGCTGCCACGAGTTAAGAATAGAAAGAGGACTCTTGATACGTTAACCTTTAAGGGGTTCGACTTTGAGGTAGAGGATTGTTTTAAAGTTAAAATATTTTGGGGTTGAATACCTGATGAGTTTAGTGGATTAATGCAAGTGAATTAATTTCTGTGCTTAAAATAATTTTCTACTGTGATTGAAGTTATGGTCGAATTGATTATTGACTTGTCAGTTTTTTGGATTTCTAGTCAATGAATATGTTGATTTTGAACTTTTCATCAAATTAGTTCTTATTGATTCTAAATGATGGATTCAGAAATGTTAATTTGAAATGTTGGTTTTGTTGAGTTGAGATTCAAAGAGGGGACCCGTGATGAGTGGCAAACTCCAGGTTTTAGGGGAGGTGCTGTCGAAATTTTTCTAAGAATTTGGAGTTAATTTGGTTATGATTTCAAAAACTGAGCTTGATTTGTTGATTTGGTTATGACTTAAAAAACTGAGTTTGATTTGAATTGATTGCCAAAAGAGACAAGTTTTAAATGTTTTAAATGATCACAAGAGGATCAGATTTTTATGATTTGGTTGATCTATGATTTCAACTTATTTGTTTTTATAATAACGATAGGAGTTTTGGTTAACTAGCTAGGGATACTAGGAAGTAAATTAAATATAAATTCAAGAGTTTGGGAATAGGAGTGTGAGTTTGAAGATTATGCTTGAGATTGAGAGTGATTGTGATGATGAATGGTATTTAAATATGATGATGAAGGATGATGATGAGTGAGTTTAAATACTATTGAATATGAGATTGAGGATGAGATTGAATACAAGATTGATTATGATAATGAAATGATATTGAATATGATTCTGATTGTGATACCTGGGTAGTAGCACAGATGGTGGTTCGTCCCGCTTGCTCCAGGTTAATGTTTGAGATTTGATAACCATGATGATTGATTTAAGCTGAATGAATGTATGTGTGAGACCCTGGGCAGTAGCAAGGATGGTGGTTCATCCCACTTGCTCCAGGTCAGAGATTGTGATGTCTGGGTAGTAGTGGTAGTAGTGGTTATTCCACTCGTTCTAGGTTGAGCTTCTAAACACCCGCCTGGGTAGTAACCACGGTAGTGGTTATTCCATTGGCTCTGGGTTGAGCGGGTAGTAGCAAGGGGGTTGTAGCTCAAACCCACTTGCTCCGCAATGGGTGTTTCAATCCATGGTTAGCTACCAGGACGTGTCGGTTGGCTATATAACCGACAAATGATATTATCAACCATAGGACAGGCATGCATCATTTGCATTTGTGTGTATTATTTGGGTGTGAATCTTATTTGTGGGTTTGCCTAATTGAATAATTGCATATATCTGTTAATTGACCTGATTGATCTATCTGTACTCTCTAATTGTGTATGCTTTGCTTTGTCTTGTCTGTGTTTGACAACTGAGAGGTCCCTCATGCTGGCGGTGGTGATGCTGAGAGTTGTACTTGATGTTGATGATGTGATGTTTGTTGAAAGCTGAGTTTAACACTGAATCATTGAATTATATGTTGATAAACTATAGTAATGAAAAGAGATAGGCGAGAGGAGTGTTGGATAAAAGCTTGAGAATATATGTTGTAGTTATACGGATTTCGGATTTGAATAGGGTAAGTTATTGGGTAGGGAGTCCTATAGACACGCTTGTGGTCATTTCCAATTTTAAACTATTTACTGTGCTATTTTGTAACCTAAAGAAGTTTTTTTTTATGGCTTTTCAAAGTAATACTTCCCATAAAGTATTTTACAAAAGGTTATTTTAAGGATAAACTACCTTTAAAATGAAACTAATTCTATTTGCAAGTATTTCTTTACTTTGATGATATTCCCGTCCCTACTGAGAACGTGTGGTTTGTTCTCACCCCAATATCTTCCACCCTTTCAGTGACACAGGTTCGAAGACTCAGTTTGAAACTGCGGGCAATTATTAACTTTACTTATGAGTTAAGTTACTTTCATAGAGTTCCCTCGCTTGTTGCTTAAAATTCTTACTGTCATAGAGTTCCCTCGCTTGTTGCTTAAAATTCTTATTTTATACAGAGGGATAGGTGCTGTATTTGAGCTTTGTTTTGATTTACTTGTATAAGACTTATTATTATTAGTAATTATGTGATTATTATTACTTGGTGATGTGTGATATATGATTTTTAATGAGTTGAAAATAATTTTCTGACATTTTAATAAAGATCGAAACGCGATATCGAATTAAAGGCTCAATATTAAATAGTAAATAAGGAAGACAAGTTAATAACGCCTTACTTTTGGTACGATCATGATGTATTGAAAGTTAGGTCGTTACACAATCTATAATTAAAGAAAAAACTTTTAAATTAGTTATAATTAGTGGATCAATTTTACTTACATACTGAAATCAAACATTATTGTTGATATGGAAAATGAGTTAACTTCTAAATTTCTGTTTAATAAATAAAAATGGAGGAATTTGTTACGGGAATTAATCTCCATATAAAGTATTAGTATCTTTAACTTAATTAATAGTTTAAAATTCTATTTTTAAAATTTTAAACATAACTAAATTTACTTAGTGAGATTATACATTACTATTTTTCAATATCACACACTGCAAATAAAGGTACTAGATACAGAAGTAATCTCCCGAAATTAATTATTTATAGAAAGTAGTAAAGATATTGGTTTATTAAACTTTTACTTTATACATATATATACTACTGTAGCAGTTAATTAAGGAATGAGATTCTAATAATTTGGATGCCAAAAGGAATGTCTAAAAGCTTTGGTTCGGTGGCAGTTTAAAATTCTTGGAAATTGGAAATCAGTTTCTTGAAGAACACTAGCAATTGTTTTGAGGCTTGACCTCTTTGGTAAATGTGGTGTCAGCTGAAGTTGTTCCTCCTCTCTATCCCCTAAAATAATATATAGTCACTATTTGCAATTTGCATGCTTGCTTTTCTCAAATACTCACAGAAAAAATTATGTCCCATCCCTCTTTTTGTTTCAAAATATGCTTTAAAAGTATTACAACTCACTGTCCATGAAGTAGTACTGTTATAGAGAAAAATATATATATTAAATAATCTATCCACCACTACACATTGCATGATTACCAATGGAAGTTCCCACGATCATTTTGGAGACAAAGATTATCGACGGCTAAACTGTCACTAAAATTTTAAAAATATCAATAATATTCGTTGATTAATAAATTTTGATAATATTTTAGTGTCACTGGACATGCACAAATATTATCGACGGTAACGATTACTGAAGTTCGAGCCCTCGGTAAGATTAATAAAATAAATTTAAATTTAATTTACATATTAAATACTGACAAATGTGAAAAAAAATTAAATAAAATAAATTATTATAACAATACAATTTATCAATGGCTAAATTATTTATCCTGTAATTTTATCGACGGTTTAGTCTTTAATAAAATAAATTATCGATGTCAAAACCGTCGATACGACTATCAGTAACATCGAAATATGATGTAGTGATCCAAATTTTTAATGTATTTGGTTCAATAATCACTAGTTATTCATAAATAGAGGTAATAACAAATCGGATTATGTCATTATGAACAACTTTTCTTGCACTCTAGGGTTTTAAATATTAGAAAATTATGTGGTTTAGGGATAACAAGGTTTAACCTGTATTTTAATTACTTATATAGTAAAGTGATTTGCTTGATCGATTTTATTGAAAAATTATTAATTTGTTTTAAGACTTTTTTTAATAATGTTTGGTATATATAAATATGTTATTATGACTTAATTAAGTGAGACTCTAATACCAAACACAAACAGGCTATTACTAACATATTTTTGAGCGATACATAGAGTTAAATCATTAAGCCTAATTAAATATTTCGTTACATGACTAACTTATTTTAGTAATTAAATTTAACTAAATTAATTTAATAGTTTATTTGTACAATACAAATCAATTGAAGAAATACATAAGAAAAAAAATTGATTAACCTTGTTTACAAAAATAATTGAATATTCATATTATTGAGTTATTCTTTTACTGAATATAAGATTCATGGTATCA
>NC_029789.2:138152912-138158380 GCF_000816755.2 Arachis ipaensis | reverse complement strand
CTCTTTGATCAAATTAAACTGGACCGTAACCCATCTAATCAGAATTTCGTAACCCTAAATATCAATTATAATCAATAAAAATTTGGTTATATGACAAAACTAGAACAAATCTTCTCATATGTGATAATTATAATCACCTGACTTAGCTTGGCCTGCTTAATAATTATTATTGATTAGAAATTTACTTTTAATTGCTATCATCACAATCATGTTTAATTTGATATTGTTATATTTGGTTAGATCTTAACTAATCTGAGTCCAACAGCAGGCATGACTTATTAATTACTAGCATTATATATATATTTTCATGCACAAAAAAACTAGTTTTTTTAGTCAATATTAACTAACGTTTTTAAAATTATCATTTTTATCTTAAATTATAAATTTCAAATATTAAATATTTAATCATAAACGTTAATTTTAAATTTTAAATTATAAATTTAAAAAAAAAAGAATTTTTACAATTAGAAAGTAAAAATTCGGTTCCTTGTACTAATTCTTCTAAAAGAATGCTTACTAAATACAACAATAACAAAGTATATTATCTTACTAAATAGAGTCAGTATAATAATATATACTAAATAATTCAAATTAATCAAGATTATGAGATCATTGAATGTAAGAGGAGGGGGACATAAGCTACCAACTAAAGTACAGTATTGTTATTTAATTGGAAAATTCTTAATTATTTAATATTTTGAATGAATTCCGTAAGATTACAACTATGCATATGAAGCATGAAATTTTGAAAAGCTGAAGTAACAGCAGAGATTGGCGGTATGCATTTGAAGCCAGCCATAGCCCTTCACATCAAAAACCAGTGTGGTCGTTGACACCATTATCATGTTTCTGATTCATTGGTCAATCATAGAATCGTTAACAAAGTTATTATTTCATTAATTTGACTTATGCATGACTTTAATTTTCCAATAATGTATTATATACATACAATCTTAATACAAAGATGTATGTGGAAAAATTAAAATTAGAGAATTGTTATACATAGAAGAAAATTAATTTGATTGCTTTAGGTAAACATTATTCCAACAACTTAATATTATAAGCTTAAATGCTTAATACACTAGGCAATACACAATAGGTTTCTCTTGCGTCTAACATTCTTCTAGATTTATTTTTTTTTTCTAATTTAATTTTGATATAAACAACCTCATGGCATCATAATTAATGTGCCAATATATAATAATTAAATACTATTTCTTTATCTCTGTTGATAATAACTATAGGGGCGGGGGAATCGGTGGAATGATCAATGATCACACTTTTTTGTTTTTGGAAGAACTATTTATTAATTTTGCAGGTAAATAAAACAGAGAAACTTTTGAGTGGGATCATCAGTCTTTAGAATCATCCCATCACAAAGCATTTATTAGGTGAAGAGAAAAAATGCATCCATCGTATATGTAGTTAGTTCTAAAAATCATATAGGGACAAAACAGATTAGTTATTAATCAACTGTCGAATAAGAATACATATTTTATTTTATTTTTTATTTATTTATTTTTACCAAAAATAAGAAGACTGGAACTCACAACCTCTAAGTGAGTATGGAGAGACTATGCCATTTAAACGATAGCTCGTTGGCGAATAAAAATACATATGAAAATATAATAATTATATATTTACATGAGTAATTAAATTTATAGACAATATAATTAAACATGATAAATAATATAATCAAATTTCGTTCATATATAATCAAATTTCATAAATTATATCGTGAAACTTAGATTTATATTTATCTACGAATTCAATATAATAAAATCTGACAAAAAAGTTAAAAAAATAAAAGATATGTAGATTAATTCTTCAAAAATCTTAATTATGAGAAGGTAAAATAGCGACAAATTTTAGAAGAAATTTACAACAGTTTCAAATGGTCACAACATAGATCAACGGTATTTGGTGAAATGACGATTTTTAAGTTTTAAGATACCAGCAAATAGATTTTCAATAATTACCAATCATCGCTAATGAATATAACCGTCACTATATCAAATTTTGTGTGGTTTGTATTTTCAGAAATTTTAAATAGTTATTATTTGAAAACATGAAATTTTCATTGTGCCTTTCTATTTTCGCCTTTTATTAAGATTCAGATAATTTGTGTTTCCCCACATACACGATACAAACATGATAGTCAATTGCCATTATGATTTAAAGGTGCGCTAGAATTTGACTTAATTCATTTGATTTTGAGATTAGGATTAGGTTCACCTATTATGTTGCTAGTGTAAATGTTTTACCTGTGTAATAAACATTTTTGTATAATTTATACTTGAACCTCAATCATGCTTTTATTCAAAGCAACTTTACAATTTAAAAAAACATCAAATTATTTTGAAGAATTGATTTGTCTTTATATTTTTTAGACAAAAGAACTTAAATGTCTCATGTTTTAAAAAATCGAAGACGTTTTTATATTTTTAATTAGTCAATAATTTATGTATTTTTGAATTAAAAAATTAAAGATCTAATTATAAATATACATAAAAGATTTAGTTAATTATTTTAAAATATTACAGTTAATTTCTTAATTCAAGTTAATATTCAAATTTGAATACTTATTGCCATGGACAACCTCTTAATGGAATGAGTATGATTGTTTTGAGTCAAGGATGAATAAGAAGGTTTGTTTAGCTTGGATAAGTCAAATTAATTTGTTTTAAAACATCCATCCTTAAAAGCCTTTGTAATGTGAAAGCCTTCATAGAATGCCACGTGGCTCGATATGATCGAAATATCATTCACCTATATAGTCATTTTTTCTGAGACGTATGCATATATCTTGGAAAGTTTGGAAAATATATACCTTCTTAAATCATTTTCCTAAATAATATTCATTTAGCTTCCAAATGAGAGAAATTGTTTTTTTTTTTGGTTTAATATATTTTTGAAATATTAAATACATAAAAAATTTCACTATTTAAAAATTAATATAATAAAACATCATTAGTTTATTATTACACATATTAAGAGATTTTATCACTGCTCTCCACATATGTTTTGGGTTTTCTTAATTATGCGAAATGCTACCACCTTTTCTGTCCCACTTTAAGATAAAGCAAAAGCAAGAAAAGAAATTACAGGAAAGGAAGAAACAAATAAAGAAAAAAAAATGGAAAAAGAAAAGCAATAAAGAAAGGAAAGAAAACAAAGACTCAAAGCTCCATGATTATTCAAATTCTTTCAAAAACAGCTCCTTGGAGTGGTGGTGTTCTCCTTACTACTTAATCAACCTCAAGGAGCACCTCTCAAAGTTTCTACACAAAAGAACTTTATTCTTTTAAGAGGGGCAAGAACATCAAGAAAGCAAAGGGAGGGAAAGGAAAGAAAAAAAAAAAGAGAAAGAGAAAGGAAAATTTCTTTTGTTCCTTTCTAAGAAAAAAAAATATTTATAAAAAAACGAAAGAGGAGGAAGAGAAGGAGAAACGGAAGAAAGAAGAGAGACAAGAAATGAATAGAGGAGTTGTTCATGGGTCGCCGGTGCAACAAATGATGGCGGCCGGAAACCCTAATTGGTGGAACATCAATAGCATGAGGCCTCCTCCTCTTCCACAAGCTCCTCCTTTCTTGTCTACAACTCCTAATTCTTCAAACTTTCTCACCCAATATTCTTCTTCTTCTTCCTCTCTTCCTTTGCCTCCTTCTTGGCATGAAAATCAAGAGCTTCCTGAGTCATGGAGCCAGCTACTCATGTATATCTATATCTCTCTCTTTCAATTCATAGCTTCTTAGCTTTTTAATTTCCTCTCTCACATGTACTAACAACATGACTGCATGGCAGGCCTAACAATTATTATTTCAAGAAACAAAATTTTATTATCTTTTAAAATTTTCACATGATCTAAGTAAAGTATATCACATCTTTATTATTATTATTAATTTATTTTTTTTTTTTTGGAATTTTTTTAGTTTTTCTTTAATANNNNGTTCTTCCTTAATATGACTCAACTAATATTAAAAATATCTGAAATTTTTCCTTGTTGGTGTGGTTTTAATTTGGGGTTTTGGGTTGAAAGGGGTGGACTTGTGGGTGAAGAAGATCATCATCAAATGCTAAGTCATCAACATCATCATCAAGGTGCAAATAACAATGCTTCTCTTGTTGATGTTAAGCAAGAAAGCTCAGTTAACAGCTATGTATATGGCCATGGTGGTGCAAATGAAGAACTTCAGCCATCAAAGACTGCATCTTGGTCTCCAAATTCATGTGTCACAAGCTTCAGCAGCAACATGCTTGATTTTTCAAGCAATAATAATAGTGATCATAAGACTAATAATATTGATGCAAGGCATCCACCACCACCACCACCAGATCGATCATCTGAGGTACCCATATTAGTCAACATTAATCACAATATTTGTTTTTTTTTTTTTCCTTTCTTTTTTTTATATAACTACCAACTGAAAAATGTTTAACTCTCTTGAATGAATAATTAATTACACCAAACTTACTTCTTGATGAAACTTAATTAAGGATTCTTGAATTGATTGAATTGAGCTTCTATGTATCAAAAAAAAAAAAAAATATGTATTCATTATTAGCTTTTCTTGGTCAATGAGTTATAACACTAACTTACTTTCTGATGAAACTTTACCAATTAGCACCTTTGATTTTGTCCATAGAAAAGCTATCATATTTTACAATATTAAAAAAATATAACATTTTCCATAAAAACATCCACTAAAGGAAATTAAATAAAGAACCCTCTTCCTCTCCTTTTTTTTTCTGATAAAAAATTTTATTTTTAAAAAAATGTTGATTAAATTTGTTTTCTTACTATTAATAATGTCTTACAACTACAAAAATTATTCCACATTTTTTTTATTTCAGTTTAATTCAACAAATATATTTTTGTTATAATTAATAAAACTAAAATTTCTTTGGTTGTGAAAATTAAAGTGTAACAGCAGTGCAAGTGGTGGGGCAGTGAAGAAAGCTAGGGTTCAACCTTCCACAACTACTCAATCCACATTCAAGGTATGTATGTATGTATGTATGTATCTATGTGTTAATGCAAACTAATAACTATGAAGAAACTTCCAACCCTTGAATTCTCTTTCAGGCAAAAAAACACACACAAAATTAGAACATCATGTGGATGGTAACTGTTGTCTTTCTTGGTTGTCCATTACCCAATCATGATTATTCTCTTTATCTCTTTTTTTTTTTTTTTAATTTTCTTTAACCTGACCCTTTTTTTTCTATCATAAAATGGAAAAAAAAAAAGGAATCGGAAAAAGTCAAATGAAACAAGAAAATAGAGCCAATTTTTGAGCATGTGCTTGAGCCCGACACAAATTAACATGTTATGTTCATCTTCTCATGAATTTCAGGTCAGGAAGGAGAAGTTAGGTGACAGAATTACTGCACTTCATCAGCTGGTTTCCCCATTTGGGAAGGTAATTAATTAATAATTTAATTAATTAATTAAGCCTTGTTTAAT
>NC_029789.2:138150443-138152830 GCF_000816755.2 Arachis ipaensis | reverse complement strand
TTGAAAAATTGAAAAAATGTATCAAAAACATTCTTATTATCTCTACATGTTTTCTTTAACTATGAATACAGGTTATGAAAACTCAAACGATGCTTTATTATATGACTATGGAGGATTTAAATTTTATGGTGTGTGGTATTTATATTTTACTTTTTTTTGCAGACTGACACAGCCTCAGTGTTGTTAGAAGCTATTGGGTATATCAGATTCCTTCAGAGTCAAATTGAGGTCATTTATGTTCCTTCAATACTACATATTTGTACCATACATACACATTCCTTTACTAATAATCAGTTTTCCCAAACAACTATGATGATATATATGTATGTGTGTGTGTATATAGCACGCTATTAAAGGTTCACTTTACTTTTTTTTTTCAACAACACACCCTTTATTATTTATTATTTATTGAAGTTCTAAAACTATGTTAAATTATTTATTTTGTATTCAAAAAATTCCTTGGATATTATTTCAGGCCCTTAGTTTACCATACTTGAGCAATGGATCAGGGAACACAAGGCATCAACAACATTCTGTAAGAATATTATATATTAATTTATGATAAATCCATTTCTGGTTAATTAGTTAATTTAGCATTAAGTACAATTAACATTTCTGATGAAAGCAATTATGAAGAATAATATCACACACTCTCTAGCTCTGAGCCTAGCTTGTTGATTCTTTTTGTCTTGCAAGTGCATGTGTGAGAATGTACATTAATTAATTAGAAATTGATAAGTAATTATGTGGTAGTAATTGAGTGATGATTGTAATTATCTAATGTTATTAGGTT
The DNA here is from genome assembly GCF_000816755.2 of Arachis ipaensis. Classification (NCBI taxonomy): domain Eukaryota; kingdom Viridiplantae; phylum Streptophyta; class Magnoliopsida; order Fabales; family Fabaceae; genus Arachis; species Arachis ipaensis. The sequence continues at coordinate 138,152,037 of NC_029789.2, read as the reverse complement.
CATCAGGGAGAGAAAAATTGTTTATTCCCTGAAGACCCCGGTCAGGTATGCTTTTTACATTGGATCCATTAAATCTTTTAAGGGTTTTGGTGATTTTGAATTTAGAAATTTTAAAGAATTTACCTTACATTATATTATTAAATAAAGAAAAGCATATAAATAAAGAGAAATATTGTATTATCAAAAGCGAGCTTTATCTGATGTAATATTATTTTAATTAAACTAATGTCTTGCTTTAGTACTTTACTAATTGCAAAAAGTTGAACATGGTTTATTAGATTCTGATTTTAATTTGTTTTACTTTTTGGTTATAGCTGCTGCATGAAAACTGCTTGAAGAGGAAAGCACCTACTAGTGAACAGGTATGATTATTGCCCTCTTCAACTTTAATATTTTAATTTTTTTTTTAGTTTTCTTTCATAATTTTACAATGAGAGTTTCTGTTTCATAACCCTCTTCTACTATTTCAGACCCCTTTTGTAGTATATTTTTTTTATTTTAAATTAATATATTATATTTATATTTTTTAAAATTTATACACATAAATTATTAAAATTTATTTATTAAAAATAATTTAATATTTATACTAATCAATTGATGATAACAAAAATATTAAAAATTACTGGTCCGTTAGATTTTCCTTACCCTAATTTTATTGCCTCGCATATTATCTAATTAGGATTCTCAAGAAGAGACTAAGAAGGACCTAAGGAGTAGAGGGTTGTGTTTGGTTCCGGTTTCATGCACACTTCAAGTTGGAAGTGACAATGGTGCTGATTATTGGGCTCCAGCCCTTGGTGGCGGTTTTCGGTAGATCAAGTTTAATTAATTATAATTAATTAATTAATTATATTAATTAATTAACTTAATTAAACATTCAAATTTTACTATTTATTATAATTAGTTATATCAAATATATATAACTAATATATATATGTTTGTACATGCATGGCATCATCACACATAAAAGTAAAATTCATGAACATGATATAACATCATGAGCAGTCAATCTGCTAAGGAAAACAAACTAAGGCTGATTGCTCATGATGCTATACTTCATAAATCCTGAATAATAATAAAACAAAATGTGTGTGCTTGCTTGCTGTGACAAATTAAATTATTAATGTATTTTGCAAGCCCTTGGAGTGCTTTATTTAAATTCATGGAAATCATGATCATGCTCTTATATTTATTTTGTTAGCTTAATTAATTAAGATGCTGGTACAATATGCAATATATTTCAATGTATATGCAAATATTTGTATTATTAATCATTTCATGCTACTCCTTTTCTAGCGCCATTATTTGAAACGTTCATTATTATCTTCATTCTCACTTATATATATCGGTAATGTTAGAGAAATTAAAAAAAAAAAAAAGGTTAGAACTTATTTTATTATTTAGTATTTATTAATTATTATAATAATTAATAAATTTTAAATTAATTAAGATAAATTCTAATTATTTTTAGCTAATTTTCTTTTACCAAACGTTTTATATCTCATTAGATTTATCTTGCTAGCCAGGACACTATATTACTATTTTCATATAAACAATTTGTTCAATTCCATTGTTGGATCCTTTATAAATTCAC
>NC_029789.2:138147531-138149722 GCF_000816755.2 Arachis ipaensis | reverse complement strand
TCTCGTAACAGAATTATTACAGAAAATAAGAAAAGGTAATTAAATTAAAAATTATGAACCATAATCATGATGAGGTACTATATAATAATCATTTGAGAAGAACAAAGAATCTTTATACGTACGTCTTAAGCTCTCTTAACTTTTGGATAAAAAAAATATATTAGTATCCTATATTAACTGCACATCTAAAAAATAGTGACCATGAACAAAATTCAATAAGATTCCGGGGTACTTTAATTTTTGAAATATGGTCAAGTTGTGAATGGTACACTTTAGGTACATAACAGCATAGTTAACTATTCATCACAAGTTATTAATATTCGTACGTCGTTAAAGTTAGTTTAGGGCCACATGTCCACAATCAAATATATTCTATGTACTCTAGCTTTTCTTTTGAAAAATCTTAGTATATAGACAGCTAAACTTTTTTGCTTCTTGTTCATGTCGTGAATGAACAGAAGTAAAGGTGTTCACACTTGGAATAATATGTCACACTTATATAAAAGTTCACTCACTAGCTAGTGTACATTGCTTTAGATTATGGTTAATTACCAAATTTATATGTAACCCTAATAACTTGACTAGGTTTATTAGGGTTAATACATCAAGGACTATATATATAATATTCCTATTTGAAACAAAGACAAAATATGTGACTAGCTAGTAATTAATTAATTAATTTTTAAATTTTATATAGATATAGTGAAAGGAGTACTAATTCGGGATTAGGGATAATATAGGGGAAATTATTATTATTTTGACTGTGCTTCTTTAAAGATAATAGCTAATCATGTTAATATAAGATATAACTAATCTTTTATAATTTGATCTACAATTTGCCTTTTTTTTTTTTGGCCCTTTTAGGAGATTGAGACCTAGCTATCTAGTGTTGAGTTTAAGATTATTTGAGTTTTAATTAACATCAGCTTTAATTTTTGGATGTATGATCGTAAAAATTTTTGATACTATATTATGATATTATTTTTTAAAAAAATTTTATGCGGAGAAAACTAGAAACATGATATAGATATAAGTATAGATTTTTCTCACTATATATATCTACATCTATCACGCTTCTATATGTATAGATATCTAAAAATAGCCATATATATATATAGGCCATCCTATCAATGTAATTGAAACCCAAAAGCATTTAAATAATTAATTTGTCCTCATTAGTAGTAGTGTAGAGAGATTATTAACAAATTAAATTGCTACTTGATATGACGAAACAGCAACACGTGATGACATGAAAAATATCTGTATTTACATATGAGAATATAAGGATACTTAATATTTCATTCAGCACAATCTTAGAAAGAATATACATTGAAAACGAAATAGCAACCCCCCTATCACATCTAGTACGTACATGTTTTCCGTCTTTGCTTCAAAGTATCCTTTAATTTATTCCTATCCAAGAACATATGCGTTCATACAAATTAATTTGTTCCATCCCAAAAGTCTCACCACCCACACTTTAATTAATTTTTTATAGGGTTATACTAAGTAACCAATAACTTTTTTGAACAACATGAACAACCACACCAATCAAATCAAAATATATTATACTTCCAAATTATCTACCTAAATTTTAATATTAAAATAACCATCTACACACCTAATAAAATGAACATTCGATATATCAATTGTTTACATTGTTTAATATTTTCATTTTTTACCTATACTTTTCCTTTTAATTTAATCCTAAACATTGTTCATTCTTCCGTCTTCATAGAGCAAGAGTTCTATTTTTCTTTCTTTTACTTTTTTTCTTTGTAATTAAGAAAATAAGCATGTCTAAATTTTTTATAACCATTCAGGTGATTTTTCTTGTTGGCTTAAATTTTTAAGAGAAGTAATTTTATAACATGGTATTAAAATTTTTATGGCCGAAACGTCTAGAGTTTGATCATTGTTTAATCCTATAAAAAAAATTAGTATAAGGCAAATTAATAAAAAAAAAATAAATCTACGATAAAAGTTTACACACATTTAAAAGAGACTTTTGCACGAGAAAACGTGTTATAGATATTATTATATATCTTTTTCTATAAACTTAAATTGTTCAGAAAAATAGTTTTATGATAGAAATTATAAAACTAATTTCAAAAGACTTTAGATTTTTTAGTTAAAGAAATTCTGATGTGTTACGGTATGACACTATTTTTTCTAAAAGTTTAAACTAACA
>NC_029789.2:138146603-138147418 GCF_000816755.2 Arachis ipaensis | reverse complement strand
ACAAAAAAGTATATAAATTAAACAATTATATTTTTATTAATTTTAATGTGTGTCATATAAGTGGACAGATGTCAATTGCTTATTAGCCACTAAACCTGTAGATAGCTTAGCTATTCTAATTTCCAAGTATGGATATCATAAAAGTGAGCTAATATTAATACGTAAGGTAAAGAGAGAAAACATATATAGAAGAAAATGATGGGCGGCAAATAAAAGCAAAAGCATAATTTTATGGAAGATGTGAGGAATTAGCTAGACTTGAAACAAGCATTCATCCAACCATGGGAGAGACCCTTGTTCTCATCTTAACTATATGTCCAATTATTGTTTATTTTGATTTATGTTATTATTAGGATGTGACATACATGCATGCCTTGTTGCGTTGGTCATAGTTTTCTTGTTTCACGTTTGTTTCTGCTTTCTATGTGATGTGTATTTCTTCTTGTCTTTCTATCTTTGTATTAAAGCTAGGTTTCACTTTCCAATGAGATTAGCTAGAGGTGTAGATATTGGTATTTTTGTGGTTTTATTTATTAATTTCAAAATTTAAAATCAATAGTATCAAAAATTCAGAATTTTTATGATTAAAAAAAATATAGAAATTTGATATTTATTTGTCGACCAAATTTCAAAGGAAAAAACTATTATTTGTCGCCCTAAATAAGGTGAATAATTCAATGGTCCTCAATTCTCATAGTTTTGCACCAATAATAGTGAAATGTAATTAAACTGCCAATGTGTTGGGTCCATTTCTATTGCAATTTGGCTTCTTTTCTCTTTTTTTTTTTAATTGAAATTTCAGTATAACCCCAATA
>NC_029789.2:138134622-138146568 GCF_000816755.2 Arachis ipaensis | reverse complement strand
AATGTGTAAACCAAAAAAAAAAAAAAAAGAATAAAGGACAAATAGGTCTGACATTTTTTTTCGCAGACATTTTCGTTCCCAAAGATTGAGAAATACATTCATGTCCCCGACCCTTTCAAAACACGGACAAATTGACCCCTCTGTTGAAGTGACTCCGTTGGACTCAACGGAAAACGCTGACATGGCTTCCGTGGCGCTGACCTGGCCGTTACGGGAGCACACGTGGCATGTAGCTTTTCAAAACAGGACATATTAGTCCTCTCACACCAAAACGTGTAACTTTTCAAAACAGGACAGATTAGTCCTACTATACCAAAACGACGCCGTTTTTAAGCTCTGTTTCTCAGCTTTGTCAACTGTGAACAATTCCCATTAACCCCTCTTCGTTTCTTCCATCAAAACTCAAACTTTGGGTTTGATTTTAAGTATTCATTAGTGTAAAATTTCTGAGAATTCCTTCTACCTCTCTAAACCCATAACTGAAGCAAATAGGCAAAAAAGTAGAGTATGAGAATCTAGTAGGGGGAGTGGTTGCCGTCCATTCAGGAGTCAAAATCTGATATTTTCATGACCCTATTTAATAATTCACAATTCTGATCTTCTAAAATACAAGTAAAATACATCTGAACCATTGATGAGAAAATTAGTAGTTTCATATTTAATAAGCAAAATTATATGCATAACTATCCATGTCACATAAAAGTTGAAACCATTGATTTTCTCATTTGTTCAGACATTGCAATTTAATCCCTTAAATCCATTGACGATTGCTGTTAGAGTGTTAGTAAATATACTTAAGAACAATACATAAATAACTATTTCAAATAGGTCCTCTTTATTTTATCTTTTCAATTCATGATTTTATTAACATGTTCTTCCTATTTTGTTCATAGAGCCTTCCAATATGCTTGATATCTTCCATTTCCTACCCCTCACCACCACACTAACCCAATAGCACAATCAAACAACAAACTACAGCAATATAACACGATAAGATGCAATGTGATGAGAGTAATTTGTAAAGCCTGTTATGTTAATTATTACTAATACACGATCACCGTAATATGCATACATTATTGTACTCATTCTTGTTACAAATGAACTCAATAATATATCGTGATACAATATCCATACAGAACTTTTATCAAACACCTGGAGTTCATCATTTAAAACCCTGCGAAACATCATCTGAACACTGAATCCGTAGCTCAAAAGCACAGAAGAATTTTTCAGCATTATCTTCTTCAACAAACAAAAATCCATAATTTAATAAAGGGATAAATACTTTTTTCGTCCCCAAGATCTGGGGTCGAAATCAAAATCGTCCCCGATATTTTTTTTTTATTAAAATCATCTTCAACGTTCAAAAACGCTTTAAAATCATCCTTTCCCAAATTTTTGGACCAAAATACCCTCATCATCATCATCATTCTCCTCTTCATTTTCCTCACCACCGGAGTTTTATTTTTTTTAATATTATTTTTAATTTTTATTAATAGTTAAGGGTAATTTGGTCCAAAAATAGAAAAGGACAATTTTATAACGTTTTATAACGTTGAGAATGATTTTAATAAAAAAAAGTTCGGGGACGATTTTGATTTTGACCCCAGACCTTGGGGACGAAAAAAGTACTTATCCCTTTAATAAATCAATCAAATAATCATCATAGTCGGACACCAGACCCATGCAAAGAAGTTTACATAAGAAAAGAGAAAGAAAAAATCACACCCAACGAAATACCACCGTCGAACTCGCCGCACAGTCGCCGAAGCTCCTCCACTGGCTGATCCCACCGCTTGGTTGTTGTCGCAGCGTTTCTCCAGAAGGTAAGCAGAAAAGTGCGTGTGAGTTTTTTTTTCGCCTATTTGCTTCAGTTATGGGTTTGGAGAGGTAGAAGGAATTCTCAGAGATTTTTACTCTATGGATACTTAATATCAAACCCAAAGTTTGAGTTTTGATTGAAGAAACGAAGCGGGGTTAATGTGAATTGTTCACAGTTGACAGAGCTGAGAAACACAGCTTAGAAACGGCATCGTTTTGGCATAGTAGGACTAATCTGTCCTGTTTTGAAAAGCTACATGTTTTGGTATGAGAGGACTAATATGTCTTGTTTTGAAAAGTTACATGCCACGTGTGCTCCCGTAACGGTCAGGTCAGCGCCACGGGAGCCACGTCAGCATTTTCCGTTGAGTCCAACGGAGTCACTCCAACGGAGGGGTCAATTTGTCCGCATTTTGAAAGGGTCAGGGACATGAATGTATTTTCTAATCTTTGGAGACGAAAATGTCCGCAAAAAAAAAAAGGTCAGGGACCTATTTGTCTTTTACTAAAAAAAGATAAAAAAGAAGGTTAGTATCCAGCCCAAGAAAAAGGTTAGCTCACTCGTCCGCTTAAGCAAGTGTCGGGGGTTTGCATCCCGCCTTGTGTATGCAGCAACTCATTGGCCAGCAGCAGACCCTTAAATGGAGTTCAGATCCGCGACAGATTAGTCCTTGACCTGTCAGGTTGGGGGATACCGTTAGCAACATAAATCCAGGGGGAGCTACTCTTGAAAAGGAAATGGGGAGCAACATAAAAACAAATGACAAAAATCAAAGGGAGTTTCTAAACCTTACTCAAATTCATTTTCTTTTGATTATTGCTTAAACCATGTTTGTCATCAAGGGGGAGATTGTTGAGTTAAGAAATTAACTAAATTTATTAGTGATGACAAACATTATTTTTGGCAAGATAAATAATTAGTGTTGATTATTAAAAATTACATATTACTAATTATTTATAAAATGTTGCAGGCCAAAACTTGAATTATAGCCCAAAGGAAATGGAAAATAAAACAAGGCTGATGGATTAATAAAATAAACAAAGCCCAAAAGAAAGCAAAGTTGAAAAGTCAAATGGGCCAAGCAAATTACAATCCAAGCTCGAGTTGATATTCAGCAAGAAAATTTTCTCTCACTTGCTTTCACCAATTCAACGTTCCTTTTTCTCTGACCATGTCAAATCACAAAACTCAGAAAAGTGAAAAAGCGACAGAGAAAGCTTCTTCCCTAAGGTGATCATCAAAGAAGCAAGAAAGAGAAAGTCCAAGCTTGAAACTCAGAAGTCTAATCAACCATTTCAAACCAAATCAAGCTTAGGTTAAAGGTAACCCATTTCCTTTTACATGCAACACACTTTCTTCTCTTCATCTTCAACTCTCTGTCACTCCGTTTTGGGATACAAGGTGTTCCGAGGGTTACCTGAAACTGCAGGTCGATCTCGGATGAGATCTTCTGAACTGGTCGGAGATGACGTGTCCGGCTGGTGGATGGTGGCCGGAGCTGTCCAGTCCGACTTGTTGGACTGGCTACGCTGCTGATCCCTTGTCACCGGCGGGTGGTGGTACCTGCAAGGGACTCCGATGCTTAAGTTAGCAAGGGTATTAAGCAGGTTTTTAGTAGAATTAGAGTATGAGTTATACCTGGGTGCTCCAGTGTATTTATAGTAGCGTGGGCTGACCTTTCTGATAAGATAAGTTAGTTATCCTATCTTATCTTATCTTATCTTGAGTGAAGTCAGCTTATCTTCAAGGGAACCGCCTTTATCTCTATAGGCTGGGATTGCCTTTGGATTTGGGTCGTGTTCCTCTATTTGGGCCCTTTATTGGGCTTTCCTGTAGGTATGGCCGAGTTCTTTGTAACGAAGTTGGTCCGCTTGACCTTAACAGGTCGGTCGCTGCATCGTTGATCATCCCAGGTCGGATAGCTCGACCCAGGGTATGAACAGTGCCCCTGCTTGAGCTCGGTCTTCTTTGTCGAGGCCGAGTTCCTTGACTTCGGTCCTTCTCGTAACGAAGCCGGACTCAAGCATTTTGTCGACTTCTTTTGTAGCAACTTTTGAATGTAGAACGTTTTCCTCTACAAGCGCGCGCTTTTATATCGGTGCTTTGGGAACGTGCGAGGGTTTAATGCCTTTTAATTTTATCATTAATTGTCCCGTTTCCTTTTGGCTTTTTATTTTAATTTTGAAAACCCAGAAACGGTTTCTCTTCTTTCGCCCTTTTCGTAACTTTCTTCGCATTTTCCCCTTCATTCTCTCGCTTTCAACTTTTCTTTGTGTTGCGGCATTTGTTTGAGTTTTCTGAAGCCTCTGCCTGGAGTTCGTGGTTTCGCGTTTCAGCCCAGCGACGTTTTCTTTTGCTCGTGTCTTTTCTTTTGCTTCGAGGTAGTGATTCCAGGTTTCACCGTCTCTCTTCACCTTCCCTGAAGTCTTGCTTCTTTTTCAGGTTGGTACTAACTTTCTTGCTTTTTTCTCAGCTTCATCTTTAGTTTTTTGGTGAAGCTTTTGCTTTTGCATGTTTTGAAAGTTTGAACCTTTTCGTGATTCTGCATCTGTTTGTCGCTGTAAATGCGTTTTCTTGGCTTTTGTGTGTTCCTCTGGCATTTCCGTCGAGGCTTTATATGGTTTTTGTTTGTTGCTTTTGATTTTTTACTATCTGATAGAAACTCTGCATCCGTTCCTTGCTTTGCTTGATTGCTTTTTGTCTGATTTCTCAAAAGTTCGTATCTTTGATGATTTTTATTTGACGTGTTTTTGATTTTTTGGGAATGCTTTTTGCTTGGTTGACTGTGATGACTTATGCTTCCGGGGATGCTTGCTTGTTTGAAGTCTTTTGTTTGTAAGATGTTGGGGTGAGAGCTGTAGGATTTTCTGGAAACCTTGCCTGATTATTGCCTCCAAAGGATGCCCCATGATTTTGGTTTGAGTCTTGGGGTTTTCCTTTTCTGTGTGATCTTCCTGCATCGTTGTTGAGTTGTTTTTCCCTTGTCCGAGATGTTTTTAGTAATCCCCTCTTCTTTCTTTACTTTGTAGGATTTAGTTGACCTCATGTCTTCTCGCAATAACATTGTAGAGATGTCTTCCAGAGTTCCCGAGGGGATGTCCGATTGGCTGGACTCCCTTATTTTGTTGTGTGTTTCCATTGTGGATGCTGAATTTTGCACAGAGCTGAGGAAGCGCCATAGGATTTGTACTAACGGTTCCTGCGAGGGTGATTATGAGCTTGTTGCTCCTGATTCCGATGAGAGAGTCTGTTTTCCGACTTCCGTCGAGGGGGAGCGTCCCTCTTTCTATGCTTATGAATACTTTTTCAGCCAATTGAACGTTACTTTCCCTTTTACCGCTTTTGAAATTGATTTGTTGTGGTCTTGCAACATTGCCCCATCTCAGCTACATCCAAACTCTTGGGGTTTTATCAAAATATTTCAGCTTCTTTGTCAGGAGTTGGATATAACACCTTTCGAGACTCTTTTCCTTTATCTTTTTGTCTCGGCCAAACCTGGGGGTTCCTCTAAAAAGAAAGCTTCCTGGGTTTCTTTTAGGTCGGCCCAGGGGCATAAAGTCTTTGCTATGTATGATGAGTCGTTTAAAGATTTTAAGAACTACTTCTTCCGAGTCCGTGCCATTGAGGGGGTTCGCCCCTTTTTCCTTGATGAAAATGATGAACCTGCTTTTCCTCTGGAGTGGCAAAAGAATGTAAGAGTGCCACGTTACACATGGGAAATGCTTAGTGAGTTTGAGCGGGCCTTTGTGGTCGTTCTTGAAGATTTGTGGGGGAAGCCGCCCCACCTGGACACAAAGAGATTTTTGAGTGATCCATCGTTGGTTCGGGCTGCTTTGGGTATTGTCTGATTTATTTTTATACTTTCTCCCGGGCTTTGTTTCTCCTGTGTTGTAACAATTCTTTTGTGTTTTTCAGAGATGTCGAAGAATAATGATTCTATGAGAGCCTATAAGAAGGCGAAGAAGGCGACCGCAGCACTAAACCTCTCGGCCAAAGCGGCTGGAGAGGGATCTTCTCAGCCTCTGGTTAAACCTCCTATACCGAGTTCTCCTGGGCCGAGGAGAGCCATTCCTACCCCTCGGGTTCGTCAGGTTAATCCTCCACAATCTTCCGTTGCGGCTCCTGGTCCCCCTCCTAGTAAGAAGGAAAAGACAGCTGAACCTTTCAATCTTGACGCTCCTGACTTTGATGCAGTTGAGTTTGTAGATCAACAAGTCGGTCCTTATGGCGTTCTTCCTATAGACGACGCGTCGATTCTTCATCATTTTGATTACATCACTCGTAGTGGTATCAAGTTGGCGCATATGGAGGCGGCCCTATATCGGACTGCTCAAAGTCTTCCTCTTCATGCCACTAAAGCTTTTATGGAGGAGGCCAAACAGGAGTTTGATCGGATGAAGGATTTGAAAGGGGAGCTTGAAGTAAGGGTGGCCAGGTTGGAAAAAGATTTAGAAAATGAGAAGGCTATATCTACTTCCTTGGCTGGCTCTCTGAAACTGGCCGAGGACACGGCTATGCGGCATAAGGATAGTTATTTGACATCTTACCGGGAGGTGTTGCGCCTAAGAGAAGAATTGGAGAATGCTCGGGAGAATTACTCCGAACTTCAAGGTCACCTTGTTGGCAGTGTAACTGCTGCCTATGAAAACCTGAAGGCACAAGTTCGGGTTATTGCTCCCGAGGCTGATCTGAGTCTCTTCAGTTTGGAGAACGTTGTCAGGGATGGCAAGGTTGTCCCTGATGACGAGGATGAGGATGATGTCGATCCTCCCCCTGTAGCTTCTACCAAGGTGTCGACTCCTGCTGTCCCTGCCGAGGTTGGTCCTCCTGTTTCTGATCCCGACTGCCAGATTCTGAATCGAGATGACGGTACGATAGATGCCGTTCCTCTCCAGACTCGGCCTCCGTCTCCTGATGCTACTAAAAAGTCTTCTGATTCTTAGCTTTTTATATTTATTCTGGACATGTGGTTGGCCCGGCCTGTGGGCTTTATTACACTCTTTACGTTTTGCTGACACTTTCCTTTTGCTTGCCTTTAGCACTTTTGCTTTTTATGAAAAACAGATGATAGCATGCTTTATCCTTTTTGAGATAGGTTTTGGTGGCCTCCGAGGCTGTTTATAACCTTGTGGATGATTTTGCGCTTTTTGTGCTTGACTTTGGTATCTCTTTCTCTGCGAATATTGGATCCTTAACCCTTTTTTGGATTGCTTTGTACTTTTGTATCTTGAATCCTTTGTGGTTGTGATTAGGTAGGTCTAGCTTGCTTTTTGGTTCGTTATCATTCTGGCTTGCATTTCTGACGATTTGTAACCGATTTCTTCAAGTTAGTCCTCCGAGTTGTTTTCGCATTCCTTTCCTAAGTTATATTAGTAATCTCTTTCCTGGATTTTTGTCGGATATCTTCCAGGGATTGCTTTGATAGCCTTTCAGTTGTAGGAGTCCGACTTGGTTATATCGGTCTCCTTTAAGTTATTTGTGTAATCCTCTTTCTTGGATCTTTGTCTGATCTCTTTCAGGGATTACTTTTATAACTTTTCAATTGTAGGAGTCCGACTTGGTTATATCGGTCTCCTTTAAGTTATTTGTAGTCCTCTTTCTTGGATCTTAGGCAGATCTCTTTCAGGGACTATTTTGATAACTTTTAAGTAGTAAGAGTCCGACTTGGTTGTATCGGTCTCCTTTAAGTTATTTGTAGTCCTCTTTCTTGGATCTTTGTCAGATCTCTTTCAGGGACTACTTTGATAACTTTTAAGTAGTAAGAGTCCGACTTGGTTGTATCGGTCTCCTTTAAGTTATTTGTAGTCCACTTTCTTGGATCTTTGTCAGATCTCTTTCAGGGACTACTTTGATAACTTTTAAGTAGTAAGAGTCCGACTTGGTTGTATCGGTCTCCTTTAAGTTATTTGTAGTCCACTTTCTTGGATCTTTGTCAGATCTCTTTCAGGGACTACTTTGATAACTTTTAAGTAGTAAGAGTCCGACTTGGTTGTATCGGTCTCCTTTAAGTTATTTGTAGTCCTCTTTCTTGGATCTTTGTCAGATCTCTTTCAGGGACTACTTTGATAACTTCTCATTTTGGGTTGACTTTGTCATGTCGAGCCCTTCTAAGTTAAAGTAATCCTCTTTAATAGGGTTGGCCAGACCTCTTTCCAGGGTTTACTTATAACTTGGGTTGACTTGGTCCGACTTCTCGACGTCGGCCAGTCTTTAAGTTACTATTTTAGCAATCCGTAAGACCTCGTCAGGTTCTTTTTTTGGATTACTTTCGATAACTTCTTACATTATTCTGTGTTCATCTTTGCCGATTTGTAGAAAGTGGTTGTCATCTCTAGATCGTCTTTTGGGTGAATCGCGTTTTCACCTTTATCGGACGATTTGTCTTTATCGTGATCGTACAGTGAAATTGTTTTTCACTTTATGTAGATCTGTCGCTTTATAATCGGACGATGAATACTTCAGATTAATGCGTCTTGAAATCTTTGTAGAATATTTCAAAAATATTTTATTTAAAAGAAAAGGTAGAAATATATACATATGGGATCGTCTGAGTCTCAACTTGGTGCCTCATTAAAAAACCTTTTCAGGAAAAAGAGTGCATCCAATGATGAGATCTTTTATATACTTTTTTCTAACTGTAGTACCTTCTGAGGTTGCAGGCGTGCCATGACCTGGGAAGCTCCCGTCCGTCGAGTTCGGATAGTCTGTAGTAGCCCTTTCCAAGCACTTCTATAACTCGGTAGGGTCCTTTCCAGTTTGCTGCCAGCTTTCCCTCTCCTGGTCGAGTTGTTCCGATATCATTTCGGATTAGGATGAGATCATTTTCTATGAAACTTCTCGGCACCACCTTTTAATTATATCTGGAAGCCATTCAACATTTTATAGCTTCTTCCCTGATTCGAGCTCTTTCTTGGGTTTCGGGTAACAAGTCGAGCTCTTCTCTCTGAAGTTGGAAGTTCGCTCCTTCATTGTAGTGAACTACTCTTGGCGATCCTTCCTCGATTTCTACTGGAATCATTGCTTCTGTTCCGTATGCTAATCGGAAGGGGGATTCCTTCGTGGTTGAATGTGGAGTTGTTCGATATGCCTATAGGACCTGTGGCAGCTCTTCTGCCCAGGCTCCCTTTGCATTTTGTAATCTCCATTTTAGTCCAGCCAATATGACTTTGTTAGCCGCTTCAGCCTGTCCATTGGCTTGTGGATGCTCGACGGAGGTGTACTGGTGCTTTATATTCAGGTCGGCTACTAATTTTCTGAAGCCTGCATCTGTGAATTGAGTACCATTGTCTGTAGTTATTGAATATGGAATCCCGAATCTTGTGACGATGTTTCTATATAAGAATTTTTGACTTCTTTGAGCGGTGGCATTGGCTAGGGGTTCTGCTTCGATCCACTTTGTAAAGTAATCTACGCCCACTATGAGAAATTTAACTTGTCCTGACCCCTGTGGGAAGGGGCCGAGAAGGTCGAGTCCCCATTTTGCGAATGGCCAAGGTGAAGTCACGTTGATGAGCTCTTCTGGTGGGGCGATGTGAAAGTTGGCATGTTTTTGACATGGTGGACATGTCTTTACAAATTCTGTGGCTTCTCTTTGTAAAGTTGGCCAGTAGAATCCTGCCCAGAGTACTTTTTTGGTGAGAGCTCGCGCTCCGAGATGATTACCACAAATGCCGCTATGTATTTTTTCTAGCACTTCCTTTGTGTTGGAGGTCGGTACGCATTTTAGTAAAGGTATTGAGATTCCTCTTTTGTATAGGATGTTGTTTATGATGGTGTAGTACTGTGCCTCCCTTTTTAACTTCTTTGCCTCCTTTTCTTCTGCGGGGAGTGTTCCTTCTTTGAGGTAATTGATTATGGGAGTCATCCATCCTTGGTCCTGACTTGTTATTGTTGAGTATAGCTTGACATTTGTCTGGATTTGCCTCGATTCCCCTTTGTGTGAGCATGAATCCCAAGAATTTTCCTGCTTCAACTGCGAAGGTACATTTTGCGGGGTTGAGTCGCATGTCATGTTTCCTTATAATGTCGAATACTTGGGACAGGTCGGATAGTAATGTATTTTTGCTTTGTGTTTTTATCAACATGTCATCCACGTAAACTTCCATGATTTTCCCGATGTGAGCAGAGAAGACTTTATTCATTAACCTTTGATAAGTAGTTCCCGCATTTTTGAGACCGAAAGGCATCACGATGTAGCAGTAGTTCGCTTTTGGTGTCAAGAATGATGTTTTTTCTTGATCTGGTGGATACATGGGGATTTGGTTATATCCTGAATAGGTGTCCATAAATGATAGGTATCTATATCCGGAGGAAGCATCTACCAGGGCGTCAATACTTAGGAGTGGATATGGATCTTTTGGGCAGGCTTTGTTAAGATCGGTGTAATCGGTACACATGCGCCACTTCCCATTTGATTTTTTCACCAGAACAACATTGGCTAGCCATAGTGGGTACTTGACTTCTCTTATGAATCCTGCCTCTAGTAGCGTTTGCACTTGTTCTTCCACAGCTCGGGATCGCTCTGGTCCGAGCTTTCTTCGCTTCTGCTGCACCGGCCGAGATCCTGGATAGACCGCCAACTTGTGGCACATTAACTTAGGGTCTATGACTGGCATGTCTGCGGCTTTCTATGCGAAGAGGTCGGCATTATCTCGCAGGAATTGTATCAGTGAGTTTCTTGAATCTCCTCTTAGGACTGTGCCGATATTAGTCGTTTTATCCGGGGTATCTCCAATCTGAACCTTCTCTATCTCGCCTTCTGGGTGCGGACGAAGTTCCTCCCGACGCTGAGCTCCGCCAAGCTCAATTGTATGAAACTCTTCTCCTCTTCCTTTGAGGTTTAAGCTCTCGTTATAGCAACGACGTGCCATCCTTTGATCTGCTTTTACTGTGGCTATCCCCTCTGTAGTTGGGAATTTCATGCATAGATGTGGGGTGGAGACTATGGCGCCGAGTTGATTGAGTGTTGTCCGACCTATGAGAGCATTGTAGGCTGAACTTACGTCGACTACTATGTAGTCTATTTTGAGGGTCCTAGATTGGTTCCCTTTTCCAAAGGTAGTGTGTAGCGATACGTATCCCAATGGTTGTATCGGGGTGTCTCCTAGTCCAAACAGATTGTTCGGGTATGCTCTAAGTTCCCTTTCGTCTAAACCGAGTTTGTCGAAAGCTGTTTTGAATAAGATGTCGGCAGAACTCCCTTGGTCCACTAGTGTGCGGTGTAGATTGGTGTTTGCTAATATAATTTTGATGACCATGGGATCGTCGTGTCCCGGAATGATGCCGGATGCGTCCTCTTTAGTAAATGTTATCGCCGGGATGTCGGGTGCTTCCTCCTTTCCCTCAACGTGGTATACTTCTTTGAGATATCTCTTTCGGGATGATTTGGAGATTCCACCTCCTGCGAATCCGCCATGTATCATGTGGACGTGTCTTTCTGGTGTCCGAGGTGACCGTTCAGTTCGTCCATTATCTTCGTCTCTCCGTCTTTTTCTTTAGTCATCACCCCGGGTGGCTAGAAATCGATCTAATTTGCCTTCTCTTACCAATTTTTCTATGATGTTTTTCAAGTCGAAGCATTCGTTGGTAGTGTGCCCTTGAATCCGGTGGTATTCACAATATTCCTTCCGATTTCCTCCTCCCCTTTTGCCTTTGAGTGGTCGCGCTGGGGGAATTTTCTCTGTATGGCAGACTTCTTTGCGTATGTCGACCAAGGATGCTTTGAGAGGAGTATAGTTGTGGTACTTTTTGATTTTCTCACTCTGTCGATCTTCTTTATTTTTGGAGTCCTTATCTTTGTCTCGGTAGGAGGCCCCATATTTTGAGGTTTCTCCCAACCGAGCGTTCTCTTCCATGTTGATGTATTTTTCTGCTCGCTCTTGTACTTCGTCTAAGGAGGTAGGATACTTTTTTGATATGGATTGGCTGAAAGGCCCTTCTCGTAAGCCATTGATGAGCCCCATGATGGCAGCCTCTGTTGGTAAACTTTGTATGTCCATGCACGTTTTGTTGAATCTTTCCATGTAGTTGCGGAGGCTCTCCCGATCTCCTTGCTTGATCCCTAGTAAACTAGGTGCGTGCTTGGCCTTATCTTTCTGGATGGAGAATCTGGCCAGGAACTTTTT
>NC_029789.2:138114790-138133764 GCF_000816755.2 Arachis ipaensis | reverse complement strand
CTTCCTCCTTTCCCTCAACGTGGTATACTTCTTTGAGATATCTCTTTCAGGATGATTTGGAGATTCCACCTCCTGCGAATCCGCCATGTATCATGTGGACGTGTCTTTCTGGTGTCCGAGGTGACCGTTCAGTTCGTCCATTATCTTCGTCTCTCCGTCTTTTTCTTTGGTCATCATCCCGGGTGGCCAGGAATCGATCTAATTTGCCTTCTCTTACCAATTTTTCTATGATGTTTTTCAAGTCGAAGCATTCGTTGGTAGAGTGCCCTTGAATCCGGTGGTATTCACAATATTCCTTCCGATTTCCTCCTCCCTTTTTGCCTTTGAGTGGTCGCGCTGGGGGAATTTTCTCTGTATGGCAGACTTCTTTGTATATGTCGACCAAGGATGCTTTGAGAGGAGTATAGTTGTGGTACTTTTTGATTTTCTCACTCTGTCGATCTTCTTTCTTTTTGGAGTCCTTATCTTTGTCTCGGTAGGAGGCCCCATATTTTGAGGTTTCTCCCAACCGAGCGTTCTCTTCCATGTTGATGTATTTTTCTGCTCGCTCTTGTACTTCGTCTAAGGAGGTAGGATACTTTTTTGATATGGATTGGCTGAAAGGCCCTTCTCGTAAGCCATTGATGAGCCCCATGATGGCAGCCTTTGTTGGTAAACTTTGTATGTCCATGCATGTTTTGTTGAATCTTTCCATGTAGTTGCGGAGGCTCTCCCGATCTCCTTGCTTGATCCCCAGTAAACTGGGTGCGTGCTTGGCCTTGTCCTTCTGGATGGAGAATCTGGCCAGGAACTTTTTTGCCAGGTTGTCGAAGTTTGTGATGGACTTTGGAGGTAGGTTGTCGAACCATCTGATCGCCGTTTTTGTGAGAGTTGTTGAAAAAGCTTTGCAGCGAACGGCGTTTGAGGCATCGGTAAGGTACATCCTGCTCCTAAAATTGCTAAGATGGTGGTTGGGATCTGTGGTGCCATCGTACAAAACCATATTCGGAAGCTTGAAGTCTTTTGGAATTTTGGTCTTCATAATTTCCCTGGTGAATGGGTCTTGTTCTTTGCGTGAAGTTTCCTCAGGAGTGGTCCGAGGAGCTTTCATTTTGAGGTCGGCCTCTAATTGCTGTAGTTTCTCTTCTAGTTCTCGACGTCGCCGTACCTCTCTTTGCAGATCTTTTCCGATCTCCCGTTGTTGTTGGGTTTCTTTCTCAAGTTGTTTTAAACGTTCTTGGAGTGCTTCCATGACTCCCGGATTTGATGAGTTTTTATCCCCGTTAGATCCTGGGGTATCCTTTAGCATAGTGTCTGCGTTTTTGTGCGGTGTTCTATTTTCCAGATCTGAATCGTGGTCGTTGTCATGGTCGTCCGCCATGGTTTTGGGATGACTTCCAGGTTCCCCGGCAACGGCGCCAATGTTCCGAGGGTTACCTGAAACTGCAGGTCGATCTCGGATGAGATCTTCTGAACTGGTCGGAGATGACGTGTTCGGCTGGTGGATGGTGGCCGGAGCTATCCAGTCCGACTTGTTGGACTGGCTACGCTGCTGATCCCTTGTCACCGGCAGGTGGTGGTACCTGCAAGGGACTCCGATGCTTAAGTTAGCAAGGGTATTAAGCAGGTTTTTAGTAGAATTAGAGTATGAGTTATACCTGGGTGCTCCAGTGAATTTATAGTAGCGTGGGCTGACCTTTCTGATAAGATAAGTTAGTTATCCTATCTTATCTTATCTTATCTTGAGTGAAGTCAGCTTATCTTCAAGGGAACCGCCTTTATCTCTATAGGCTGGGATTGCCCTCTATCCGAAATGGGATACAAAGGAAAGAGGATTTTTGTTCTTCCCTGCTGTGTATCTACGGTCTTAAACAAGACTTGGGGACCAAGTTGGTTTTCAAGGGCTCAGATTAAGTTGACCTTTGGAAGATTTCTATGGTTGCTGTTCCATGGCTTTCGGTCAAGATGAGGAAGTCAGAGGAAAAGTTTCTTCTCTAAGGATTAAGGTGAAAAAGTGATTCTGTGGATTGGTGAAGCTCAAGGCTCAAGGTGTTGACCTTGGAAGAAGAACCCAGCAACATGCAAGGAGATAAAAAGAGGTTTGCTGTTCATTCAGAAACCAAGGAGAGAAAACCAGAGTGTGAGAACAGTGTTCTGTTAAGAAGTTCCTCTACTTGGATAATGCTTTCTTTCAAAGAAGCATTCGGCCAATACTGAAGAACTGTATCTGAGGTTTGCAAATCTGGTTTTGCACATAGCAAAGAGGCTGTTGATGAAGTCAATCTCCTTCATATTTTACTGATTGTAATGTACTTTTCTAAGTTTATCTTTCTGTAATTTCTTGAGAGAAAAAGGCATTGTGAGAAAGCTCAAGTAAAAGCCATGAGTGGAAAAAGGCTGAGTGATACACTTGAGAGAAAAGCCTAGAGTTATCTTCAGATTTCTTTAGGTATGTCTATGTCTTGTATCTTGTACCTGTGAGGTATCCCTTTCTTAGTTGGGTTAGCACTAAGAGTGAATAGTTAGGTATTAGCATAGCCAATGTCAAGTTAGGTTAGAACTTGAGTGTGAAAGGATTGGGTCAATCCTGTGGAATTGGTGTATGTAATACTGTTAACTATAGTGAAAATTCTTCCACTGTTGTGGAGGAGACTGGACGTAGGTTGCATAGCGCAAGGCAACCGAACCAGGATACATGCTGGTGTTAGCTTTTCTCTTCTCTGCTGTGTTCTGTTTTCTGACATTCATGAGACAAAAATAAATTGTCTCATAAATTTCTGCTGCTGAGTTCAAACAGAATCAGAATTGTAAGATTGTTTAAAAGGGTCATAACAGCAACGTAAAAGGAAGGCATAGATTCAACCCCCTTCTCTAAGCCTACCACAACCTATATATATATATATGCTGCACAGTATTTTTTAGTAGATGTAATATTAGTCAACGGTCTTTTTTCTCTCTGTATCATCTCTCTAGCCTTGTCTAACGGTCAAATCTCTTCTTCCTAGCCGGCCTCATGACCGGACCGGGACCACTGGAAGACCCATCTGAACAGGAGCGAGATCTGCTATAGCGAAGTGTGAAGAAAGTGAGAAAAGAGACATAGAGTTCTCTGCACCGCGAGTACTGGTTCCAATATTAGAAGACTAGATAGAGCATGTTAAGGAAGGAACACAAAGCAAGTCATATGTAGAAATGGTTGCGGGCAAGGACCAAAATTTGGAAGATGACCCCCTGGAGTTTGAAAATGACGAAATGGAGAGTGACGAGGAGATAATCCCTGAATAAAAAAACAACAATGAAAATGATAATCCAGAGAATCAAAAGAAAAAAAAAATAGCAATGGAAACAACAAACCTGAATTCACAGTAGAAGATATGGGGAACGGTCTCTACAATATCATCATAAATGAAGAGGCAAAAAAGGAGCTATGGAAGCCATGGCGGAGGTCCCTTATCGTTAGACTCATGGAAAGGAAAATTGGCTATGTAGCCATGAAGAGCATGATAGAAAATATGTAGGGAAGACTAGGAAAACTTGAGTCATTGACTTGGGAAATGACTTTTATCTGGTTAAGTTCTATGCCCGGGAAGATCTTGATTATGCCCTTTTGGAAGGACTTTGGAAAATATACGATCATTACTTGGCTGTGAGATTATGGAAGCCAAATTTCAACCCCCTCATGACCACCACCGATAAATCACAGCATGGGTGAGACTTCTAGGACTCCTCATAGAGCTGTACAGTGAGAAAATACTAAGAAAAATTGGTGATCTAGTTGGAAAAACATGCAAAATCGACTATAACACTTCTCACCTATGCAGAAAAAAATTTGCTAGGCTATGTGTTGAGGTAGACCTAACTCAACCACTAATGGGGAGATATATGGTAAACGGCAAAGAGTACAGGGTAGAGTATGAAGGAATTTATCAAATCTGTTCAACATGTGGGAGAGCAGACCATGAATAAAAGAATTGCACCATTTGAAAAGAGAGAATCGAAAAAACTAAGAAAAACCAAAAGGATGACCAAAAAAATAGCAGACAAGAAGAGGAAAAAAGCAGAAACCAGGAGATGCTTCATGAGAAAAATCAGAAAAATGATCAAAGAAGTCAAAACAAGGGAAAGGCCATTCTAGAAGTGAATAGCGATAATTATGGACTATGGATGGTGGTCCAAAAGCATAGAAGAAATAGAAAAGAGATAGCCAAAGATGGAGCAGGCCCTAGCAACCCAAACAGAGAAAAAGAGCACAACACAACATCCAAAACTAGATTTAGCGTGCTTGAGACAGAGCAAACCAACACAGAGGAAGAAGATAAGAATGATACAAATAACAATGAGAACCTTGGAGCACAAAAAAGAAAACACAATGCCTGGAAAGCTGTCCAGAAAGCACAAATATCAAATGAGACAAACACTAGAGAATTCCTATCCAAGTCACACAACAAGCAAAACCAAGAAGGCAACACAACAGTAGCGGAGGCTTAGCCCCCAACCAAAAGAAAATAGGGAGAAACAACATACCAACAGAGAAAAAGTGAGCAATATTAGAAGTAATCATAGAGAAAACTGCACCGGCAAAGATGACGCCACCCCAACATTAGATTAGTACCATGAACAGGAAGACATGAATAACGAGCAACACCAAAATCCCCCTCAAATTAAGGAGGATAAACCACCAGACCTGGATAAACAGGGAGAAAATAGGAGTGAAGATATGGAAACCGACATGCAATACGATATAGAAAATCTTGTTAAGAATGTGGATTTTACCACACCTACCAGTAACAAGCTGAGGCAATCTGAAGCTGTTGATACGCAGCTGAATTAATCATCCTGCCAGTTTCTTAATGATTATTCCGGCTTGGAATGTAAAAGGTGCGGCAAGCTCAGGATTCAAGCGCACCTTAAGAAAGATCTACAAACAAAATAAACCAGATATTGTGATTCTTCTTGAAACAAAATTTAGTGGTGAAAGGGCTAAACTGTTATCTGAAATCTTGGTTTCAACAATTTGATTATTGAAGAGGCACATGGTTTCTCAGGAGGTATATGGATCTACTGGAATGATAATAGTATCACTATTACTCCCATAGAAACTGACCAACAGTACATACACACAAAAATTGAACCCCCTGAAAAAGAGGATTGGTTTATGACAGATGTGTACGCCAGCCCCCAACCCCAAAACAAAAGATCCCTGTGGACGAAACTGTTAAACATTGCCAATAGAACTCATAGCCCTTAGATTGTCACAGGGGATTTTAATGAGATAAAAGATGCCACAGAAGAAAAAGGGAGGTAGTACTAATGATAATAGAGCATGCAACCATTTTGCTAACTGGATCAATGACAGCGGTCTTATTGATCTAGGTTTCAGTGGAAGTAGATTCACCTAGAAGGGTCCACTTTGGAATGGTCGTGAGAGAGTCTTCAAGAGACTCTACCGTGCCCTCTCTAACTCAACTTGGAGACTTCTCCATCATGAGGCAGTGGTCAAGGTCTTGCTGAGAACTAACTCGAACCACCACCCTCTCCTCATTACGAAAAATGATTCTGGAAACCTTAACCACAAAAGACTTTTTAGATTTGAGTTAATATGGACACACCACCCAGAGTTCGATTCTTTCCTAACATAAAAATGGAACAACAACATCAAGAATAGCCTCTTGAGCACTCTCCCTAATATTAGACAATAACTGGTCACTTGGAATAAAGAAGTTTTTAGCAATATATTTAAAGTTAAGAGGAGGATCATGAACAGATTGGAAGGCATACAAAGATGCACTAACTATGGCCAAAACCGTTTTCTGGACTAGCTCGAAGTCAACCTTAATAAGGAGCCCAATGAAATTCTTGACAAAGAAGAAACGTTCTGGCTTCAGAAATTCAAAGAATAATGGATAGTTGAGGGAGATAGAAACACCTGGTTCTATCACACCAAAATTGTCATAAGAAGGAGGGAGAACAAAATCTTAAAGCGGAGGAACCTAAATGATAAATGGATAGAGGATGAACAAAGCTTAAAAAACTACGTAACCAGTTTCTTCCAAAATCTTTATAAAGAAGATGTAAGCAACTGTTCTTTGGTTTTTGAGTCCATTACTATACCTAACTTGGATCCCCTTTTTGGCAGGCATATGGAAGCCCTTCCCATAATCACAGAAATAAAAAAAGAACTTTTTAGCATTGGGTCCACCAAAGCTCCCGGAGAAGATGGCTTTTCAGTAGCCTTTTTCAAACATAACTGGAATTTCATGAAGAATAAGATTGTGGAGTTCACATAAATCTATTAGGTAGAACCCACTACCATAAAAGAAACCAATGTAACTCTCCTAGCTCTCATACCCAAAACACATCACCCAGAGTTCATAAATCAATTTAGACCCATCGCACTCTGCAATGTGAAATATAAGATACTTTCTAAAGTTATTGTTCAGAGAATCAAATCCCTCTTGAATGATAGAATATCCCCTCACCAATCTAGTTTCATACCGGGACAGAAGATCCATGACAACATCATCATAGCTAAAGAAGTGATGCATTCGATGAGGAGGATGAGAGGGAAAAAATGATACATGGTGACAAAAATCTACTTTGAGAAAGCTTATGATAGGATCAATTGGAACTTCATTCAACAGACTCAAAGAATTTGGAATTCCTAACAAACTCAGCAGCATAATAATGGAAGGAGTGAGATCAGTTAATTACAATGTGCTTTGGAATGGGGACAAAACTAAGACCTTTTATCCAACAAGAGGATTAAGGCAATGGGATCTATTATCCGCATACCTCTTCGTCATCTGTATGGATAAACTCTCTCAGTACATTTAATAGGGAGTAAATGAGGGATTTTGGTCCCCGTTTATATTTAGAAAAAGTGGTATTAACATATCTCGTTTAATATTTGTTGACGATTTGTTACTTTTTGTAGAAGCAACAACTGAACAAATAGAGAACATCAAAGAAACCATAGAAATATTTTGCAAAGCAGGGAGCTTGAAAATCAACACAGCAAAATCTTCTATAGTTTTTTCAAAAAATACTAATCCAACCACCAGAAGAAATATTTTAAATCAGACAGAGTTCAAAGAAATCAAAACACTTGGAAAATACCTTGAAGCCATGTTAAACAACAAGAGGAAGGGAAAGAAAAATTTCAAAACAATGTTAAAAAGAGTGCAAGGAAAATTAAAAAGGTGGAAGAGAAAATGCCTCTCCATAGCTAGGCGGATAACCCTTGCACAATCTGTCATCAGCCCGAGTGTAAATTTTGATATGCAACATGAAAAAGTACACAAGTCGGTGTGCAATAAAATCGAAAAACTACAAAAAAAAAAAACTCCGTGTGGGGAGACACAAACAACAAAAGAGATCTTCATGCAGTGAATTGGAAAATGTTGTGCCTTCCAAAAAATGAAGGAGGGCTAGGGTTTAGAAAACTGGAACTTATGAATGAGGATTTTTTGCTAAAGATCATTTGGCAGCTACAAGAACAACCTGCTACAAGAACAACCTAATACTCTATGGGCAAAAATTTTGCTTTAGAAATACAATAACAGCATCAATAACAGTATCACAACTTAACAAATTACCAGAAAGTCAGATTCTGACCTATGGAAAGAACTAATGAAGACCTAGCCAACTTTTCTGAAGCACTCAATTTCTTTCATTTGAGATGGGAGCTCAACTTTCTTCTAGACAGATAATTGGGTGGAAGGCGGAGGGAATCTGGAAAATTTTGCAACCCACACCAATTTAGACATTCACAACAAAGTAGAAGAATAGGGAAACGATACTAGAGGATGGAATTTAATCAAATTGAGCAGTGCTTTGCTTGATGAGGCAGTGCAGAAAATCATAGCTCAACCACCTTCAAGAAGCAACGGCAAAGAAGACAGGAGGGGATGGAAGCTATCAGAGGACGATGACTTTTCTGTAGTAGCGACATACAGAGCCCTAGCAAACTAGACAACCTCTTTAAAAACCATATGGACAACTATATAGAGCTGGAAGGGTCGCCAAAAGGCGAAACTCCTAATCTAGAAATTGGTGCATGATTGGGTATTCACAAATCAGAGAAGGAGTAGAATATTTAGGGAAAGCGGAAATTGCCCCTTCTGCAAACACCAAATGAAGAGTGTGATCCATACCTTTAGGGATTGCGTGAAAGCTGCCACTATATGGAATCAACTCATTGACCCGAATGCAATGTAGAGCTTCTTCACGATAAATTGGGACCAATGACTGGAGCTAAACCTCAGAATTCGATTGAGCAAACATGAAACCCAAGAATAGATAAACTACTTCATCGTCACTTGCTAAAAGCTATGGGATTGGAGAAACAGGGAAGTTCATGAACAAGGGTACACTAGGCCGCCTACTCCCCATCGTAAAATTGAGAAGAAAGCGAAGGAAATTCGAGAGGCTTTTGATAGGAGAATGAAGAAGATAATTATCAACCAAAAGGAGAAAAGGCAAATTAAATAGAACCCACCTCCTTAGGGCTGAATAACTCTAAATACAGATGGGTCTAGACAAAATAACAAAGTTGGATGTGGTGGAATTCTAAGAAATGAAATTGGCAAATGGGTAGGAGGATTCTCATACTACATAAGAGATTGTACAACATACAGAGCAGAATTGTGGAGAATAGACCAAGGATTGAAGATTACTTGGACTTTGGGACTAAAGAATATTATTGTGGAATGTGATTCTAAAGCAGTCATAGCCACCCTCAACAGCAACAAAAACCTGGCAAATCACCCAAATGCACTAATTAGAAACATTCACAGTTGGAGAGAAAAGGAGTGGAACATATATTTTGTAAATATATACGAAGAAAGCAACAGATGTGCTAATTGTTTAGCGCGTAAAAGTCTATCCTTAGAATTGGGGTTACACTTTTGGAATACACCTTCTCGGGAGGTTGTTTACATCCTTTTTTATGATGAAAAATAGGTCTCTTTACCCCAAATAGTTTGTAATTAGGTCTCTCTTGGACTCTTAGCCCCGTTTTAACACTACAATATTTCTGCTTGTTTATAGAATTTTTTTTGTGGAAGTTTTAAAAAACCTCCATAACATATTTTATTTATGGAAAAATATCAAACCCCATTAATTCATGCTAGTTTAAATTTCTAAGCCTAATTGTCCAAACAAATAGCCAGTCTCTAACCTACTTGTCCAAAAAAATTAGAAGAGGAAGAAGAGTGAGAATGAAACCCTAGATCTACGCCACCGTATTCATCTCTTTGCCATTGTCACCATCAAGCTCACCATAGCGTCTGAGATCAGAGGGAGAGTAATCGACGACGCCCGCGACGCCATACTTGCCGACATCAGCAAGTTTCCATCCTCAACTCCACTTTCTCATGGAAGGAGTCAGATCGAGCCGCCGCCAATTGCGCCACTCACACGCTCGCCGATCTTGCCAAAAACGGTAAATCCTCCGTTCCTCTTCCTCGATCTCTTAGCGTGTTGCTCCCTTCATTTCGGTTTTTGCAAATTCGGTCGTGCATGTCTCTTGGTATAAATTCTTCGGTGGTTGTGTCTTGTAGAGGAAGTGGTGAATGTGATTATTGAAGGAGGAGCTATTCCTTTGGCACGTCTTCTGAGGTCACGACACGGTAACTTTTGAGATCTCCTTCTGCGTTCTTTTGTGCATTCCTATGGAGGTTTCTTTTTTGTTAATTTTGTGATTTCCTCCATATTAGTTTAGTTTGATTGATTACTTCTCTGATTTTGGATTTGGCTTGTTACTTTTGCGTATTTTTTAGTAACTTGATGGCGATACAATTAGTGTAGATATTTTTGCTTACTGATTTTGTGATGAAATTTTCGTTATAATGCAAGGAAGGAATTAGTTCAGACACTATTGAAATTTTGGGAAAACAAAGCAAATGTGTGATAACATGATCAAGTGGAGGAAGGAATTCAGTTTAGAAACTATTGTAGAGGTATTGCTTTGAATTCGTTAATATGTCATATTATCATGATTAATTGTTAGTTTGAGTTAGGGTGTGTTGTTGTATAGGACTTTGATTTCAAGAAAATCAATGAAGTGATAATCCTTCTTTGAGCCTGCTAGAAATATGGAAGCATTTTTCATTGACAGCAGGGTTTATGCATCAGTTTGAAAGTGAAAATGGATGAGATTCAAAAACAGAAACATGAATCTGAAAAGAAAGTAGGATTAGGAATGTGAGGTTTGCTGTGGTTCGCAACACCCTCGTGTGATGGTCCCCAACTTCCTCCCCCTTGAAGAATGCAAGGTTAGGTTCTCTTTTCAGATTCTCTTGTTCGCTTCTTCCCTTCCCTTCCCTTGATTTATTCCATTGTCAAAAGCTGGAATTCATACACAAGAGTAGTAGCACTATTGGCTATAGACCCAATGTCTGCTCAACCACTCTCTCCCATCTCATTCCCACCAACTCTTACCACTTCCTCATTCCCTTCATTCCCATCTGAGATACTCTCTTTTTTTTTTATCATCTTTCCCTCTATTGAAATTTTCAACCTCAATCAAATTTCTTCACAGAAAGGTTGAAAGACAAGCTAAAGGAGTTTTTTAACTGTCAATACGAGCTCTTTATTATTCACCACTCTAATCAGGTTACTACTCTATCTTAAGGACTATCAATTGCTTGTTGGTTGTTACTACTTTTACAATCTTTACTTTATTGTATTTATGAATCATCAAATAGTTGAAGCAGAGGTACAAGCATTGGGTGGCATAGTGATGATAACAGACCCTACCTCAAACAGTGGCACTTTGCAGTCATGATTCCACTTTTCACTACTCCTCTCTTTTATTGAATTTTATTTAATACTGTTGCTGACAATTTTGGTTCATCAAAGGTGCTGTGCTATTTAAATAATTATGGCAAGAATTTTAATGGTGGACTCTTTCATTTCCAGGATAGCCAGCCAATGTCAATTATGCCAATGACTGGAGTGAGTTTATACTCTTTCACTATTACTACTTGTTTTTTCTTTTCTGGTCAAATGGTTTCTACTGCTAAATAAGGAGAGTGATTTCTCAAATTTTCATTATTGAAATGATTCAATGTAAGAGGAATTTTTGTTTTTTAATTTATTTTATCCTTTTTTATCTTTTAATAGGATGTTCTGATGTACTGCTGACCAGCGTAACATTCATTCTGTTGATGAGGTATATTCAATTGTGCTCCTTTCTTGCATGTCCTTACTTACTTGGCCTTGTACATAATCAGTTGTTTTATTTCAATTTAAATCTCCTTCTCTCGGACTTCGTGTCCTCAAAAGAAAAAGGATAAAAGATAAAATAGAAAATCATAACTATCATCTTTGATAGTTACCTGATGGGAAACCATATTAATTCTCGAAAATAGTACTTACTTTAGGGTACCATTCTAAAGATTCCATAATGCTGAAATGAATTAGTCAAAGATGTATCTGGTGCTTTCACTTATTTATGTCAAAATATTATTTTGGTGAATTGGTCATATGAACTCATTTGATCTTCTTTACAATTTGTGTATAGTAGAATGGCATATGAGAACAAGAATGGATTACATTTTTCAGTGCTTTTACATTGAATTAAAAATTAAAAATCTTTGAATATGTAAACTTGATTGCACTTATTGGTGTGTACCTTGTAGAAGCTAAACTCGGTGATGATCAATTGATTGTGCTCACAAGAACTTTGATGCTTGTTTAAGAAAAAGAACCTTAGTTGGTGAGATTTGATTGGTATTTTAAAAAAAAGGACTTAATACTTCATTGATAGAGAGAAACCAAGTTATGCAGAGTAAACTTATGTTGTAAGAATTTGTGTGGCAAAATCATGAAAGAACGTAAGTCCCCAGTATGCTACATGTACATGTTTTGAGCTTCATTCCAAGGGGTGGGTACTGAAATTTCAACAATAAGATTAGTATTCTGTATTGTTTTATCTTGTTATTTTCTATTCTTATTGTTGAAAAGTTAGAGTTGTTTATCTAACATTGAATGCCATATTTCAGAAACTAGTTAAACCTATGAGGATTGAGCGCTAAGCCGTTGTAAACTTCTCAGCTTGCTGTGACACACGTTTTCTGTGTAATACCATCAAAAAGTGTGCTGAAATGAAGGGGATTGTAAGAGTTTTATGGCTAATTTAGTCTTTATTTAAGCATGTTCCTTCCAATGATGGTAACAAAGATGAAGGTATCATCAGGTGAGTGTTATCTAATAATGACATTAGTTTGCGGTTGAAAAAATTTGAAGTCCTCATTCATATATGTTATTATTGTGGTGTTCTTTTCAGGGAGCTATTTATAGACTTCTATGAAACTTCAAAACAAAGGAAGCCTCAACAAACTATAATTTTCAGGTATTGGATTGGTTAATTGAGGACTCATACATTGGATTAGTCCTAATGATGATTTACAAAATAGAATTTGATTCTATTTCTCTTACCGAGTGTAATGGTGTAGTAAACTAGCAAAAGCTGTATATAACTAAATTGATTCAGCATGAGTTTGATTTTGTTTTCATAGTTATATGAATTTAGGGTTGCAAATATTGAAAATACTTGCATAATTGTGCAAGTGTGAGTTCCATGATTCTCCAGATACATTCTCTGCTTCAGTTCATGAATATAAAATGCTCCCTAAAGATCTTTTAGGATTGCATTCATATTTTTATTTTGAGACTTTTATGTAATTAGATTATATTGAAATATTGAAGTGGTTTTATTTACTTTTTAAAGAAAAACAATAATAGTTATGTAAAACAATATCATATGTAATTATGTTTGGAATTATTGACATTGAAAATTTTTTTTATATATAGAGTTATGTCTTATATTGAGGAATTGTGTTATAAAAGATTTAGTTTTTAAATTTTGATATTAAAAAATAAAATTTTAATTTGAGAATATGTAAATAAGATGAGATTAATGAATTATTTAAAATTAAAAATAAATAAATAATTACAGAATTTGTGGAGGTTTTAAACTGTCATAAAAGTGATTTAAAACCGCCACAAAAGTCTAATATAAAACCCCGCTAAACATACACAAAACCCCTACTGAATAAATTGTGGAGGTTTTTAAAAACCCCCACAAAAAACCTCGTAGCACCTCAAATTTTGGGGGTTTTAGAAACCCCACAAATCATTTGGTGGGGGTTATAAACCTCTACAAATAAGAGAAAAAACTGACACAAATAAACAAAAACCTTATAGTGTAACATTAATGATTAACAGATGGTCAAAATCAATAAATTCTACAGGCATTCTAGCATTCATCATATACAAATGATTTGAATGGACACTAGCTAGTTAGAGGTCAACTTCTATCACCGTGAAGGAATGGACAATGGAGAGATACAATTCAAATTGTTCACCACGTCATCATTATCAAGTCTTCTCCATTAGGCTGGAGTATTGATAAACCTTGATTAGGACATAGCTTGGGGCGAAAGAAATGATAATACATTATATTTTATTTTTAAAAGATTTGATGATTGGTCTTTGGAAGCTATTGGCTTGCTCCTGTTTTCAAATATAGCCAGTGGAATTAAGGACACAACGTAACTAATTAAATTGAAAATATTCCCATTTTTTTCCATAACCAAAGGCCACGAAGTAGTCATAGGTTTATATGTATATATATACGTGGACACGTGATCAAGTTGTATACTTCTTCTTATACTATATATGCATGAGATAAAATAAACTGACATTATTAAAATATTATTATTAGAATTGTTAGTAGTTGAGAGTGAAGTTAATAATTAATAAATGAATATTTATAAGGTTAGTTGATAATATCTTATATTTATGAGATTTGTAGTTACATTATATTTATTTGCTATATTTTCAAAATATATATAGTTAGTTAAAGACAACTAGGTATCTATAAGGTCATCCATATATAAGGTTTGGGGTTACTAGGATTATTAGGAGAAGTTGAATTAGAAAAATGGGGTTATTAGGGTTACTATGTGGTGTTGTGGTATTGGGAAGAATGATGATCTGTGTGTATGGTTCAGTTATTCCAGAAGCTACATGGAAAGAAATAATGAAAGTGAATAAGGAAGGGACATATATTGGTATAGTGGTGCCAAATGCCTTTGAGCTCAAACCTCTTCTTCAATCACCTAGCTTTGTGCCTCATCACAAGTTTCCTAACCTTGATTTTGCCGGTAACATTTTATAAACTCTTGTTACATTATTTGATATTATTATATGAATTTAATTATTATGTACTGATAATATAAAATATTTTATAAAATCATCTAATTATATCCGTTTTTTTAAATGAATATTTACACAATTATGTAAACTAACATGTACGCATCAAAATTAATTCTACTTAATATTGTTATGTGTGCTTTTTAACTATTTTCTTCCTCTTTCTTGTTCATGCAAAATTAAAAGCTGGTTATTGTTCTTGGGAAGTTGGTCTTTTTTCATAAGTAAATCTTTAATCTCGTCACTCGTTCGTCACTAAAAGTAATACCTCAGGATCGAAAAGTAAAGAAAAAATTGTTCATCATCATCAGAGAAATTTGTCTCTAGTTAATTTTTTTTTTACTGGATAAGTTTATTTGCCCTTCACTAATTGATCAAACAAATGATATATTTGTTCTCTTCATACATGTATGAATTTTGTACCATATATGACTAACTTGTTATTCTTTTTCGAATGGTGGGAGTCAAATTTATTGTGAGGCACATGTTTTTCTTTTTTCAAATTATATTTTTATTACACATACATTTTTTAACATATTTTGTACGATGTGACTAATATTGTATTATATTTATACCTACATAATTTGGCTCAATTTTATGGAAATGGATCCTATATGTGCGCTTTTCATCGATATGGAATCAAGGAGGGTTAGACTTGTATGTGGGGCAGATTTTTGGCAGCTTTTGGGAGAAGAACTCGGACCGTCTGAGTTCTTCGTTAGTGAATTTCTCTCTCCGAAAACGCATAGTCCGATTTGGGATGGTGGAGAAAAAAAATTTTGGTGCATATAAATCGGATCCTCCGATATGCTTGAGTTGGAAGATGAACTCGAACGGTCCGAGTTGCATGTTGAGAGTGTGAGTTGATGAAGATTGAAGTCGGACTGTCCGTTTTGACTAGAGATGGCAATCTTCTTCATGAACCGGGATATGAAAACGCTGGAACTCGGAGGATCCGAGTAGTGAGACCCCTGACACCACACCCTTGTGAAGACCCTCCCTACCCCATAATGCTGTCCAACTCCACTCGAGCTCCAATAACAAAAATAAAAAGCGACATAATTTTAGTATTTGAATTAAATAAATCATATTCGTATCTAAATATATAAAAATTGGCCCATTAATAATTATAAATTAGATAAACACTGATTATGTATGGTTGTTAATTTAATTTTTATATGTGCCCGTACAGTGATAATAATAATAATAATAATAATAATAATAATAATAATAATAATATAACAATGCAGGAAAGCGTTTTCGCATTGGTGAATTGGAAAAGAAGAGGGTTGTAGTTGTTATGTCAGGTTTGAGCATGGTAAGCTTCGGTTTAACTTTTGATTTATATTTCCATTTTTTTTAAATTGTTTGTCTAAGTTTTTTTAATTTCTTCTTATGTAGCTTAATTCCGGGCTTTCAACTCAATTGTTGCTTACTCTCTTCAATGTAGAAGGAGTTCTTCATTATGGAATTGCAGGGAATTTAAATCCAAATCTCCAGATTGGAGATGTTACTATTCCTAAGTATTGGGCCCACACAGGACTTTGGAATTGGCAGGTAGACTTATAACTTATATTACATAATTGAATAATTATATATATAATCTCTTAATCCTTTTCCTAATTAATAACTATTCTACTAATTTATCTACAAATAATAAGTAAATGAGACGTACAAAACATTAAGATATATTTAATATTTTTGGAACAAAATAATTAATCAAGATTTTCCTTGTTTATTAATTAGTAATTAGAGTGATATATGAATATATCATTATTGTATTTAATTTCTTTTTCAACTGGATTGGTAATTATGGGGACTAGATCTTTTGAATTTTTTTCTCAATTATTAACTTTGTCAAGTTTGATTTATAATTTATTATCACACAGTCTTTAAGAGAAATAAAGAAAAATGTGAGAGAAAATTTTGTATGAAAAAGTCACACTTGAGACTTGACAGTATCTAAAAGAAAATTGTCTCAAGTAAAGATAAACATTTTCATGCTATTATCTGGATGTCTAAATAATTAATAAAAGAATATTATATATTTATGAACCATAATTACTTTATTCAACATGCTTAAAGTTAATCATCACATGATAAATAAATTGCTCTAAAAGCTTATTATCACAATATTTTTTCTTTATAAAATTTAGTAGGGACTCTATTTATTATCCATAACACCATCAATTTAGTCCTAGTCAGTTGTATGTTACTATAGTCACCATTATTCAATAGTCAGAGCAATAGAAAAGTTCTAACTTAGAACTGAAAGCCACGTAAACCAGCCAAAACTATAGTTTATAGTGTAATAAATGAGAACTCTCGGAGACAAGTAAGTTTTAGTATTTTTTATTATTATTTAGTAAACACAAATATTAAATTATAAATAAATAATAAATTTTATTAATTTATATGTATAAATTTTAATAAATATAAATATAAATTATATATTGTTTTGTATAAAATTATTGTATAAATATATATATATATCTAAAAATGTGAATACAACTTATATTAATTTATGTGTGCAAAATTTTAATAAATATATGTGTAAATTATATGTCTTTTGTGTATATAATTTCTGTAAATATAAATGTAAATTATTGTTAGTAAAAATGATAATATTTATTAGCTATATAACATTGTTCGTAATAAATTTGATGTAACTACTAATAATCTACTATGATATAATTGAGCAGAGGTTTGGAGATGGTCCTAATGATGAACTAGCTTTGGAAGTCAATGGTGATTACAGTAGAAAATATGGTTATCTTAAATTTTCCAATTACAATAACTACACAAAAGATTCCAATTATTCTAAGCCAGTGAGGAATCTTCTAAACAATGTATGGTATCAAGCAGAGGAAATTTTCCCAGTGAATGGTGTTCCTGAAGTTAGGCAGCATGCTTTCTGGGTTCCAGTTCACAAGAAATACTATCAAATTGCAAAGAAGCTTAAGGTAAAATATAATTTCAAACCCAATTTCACCTTGTAGGAAAATGTAGAATTTTTTTTTTTTTGCTTAAATTATTCTAGACATGCCTATAATTTTATTTAACTTTTAGTTAGCTATTTCTAGTTTTTTTTTTTTATAGGAGACTCGAACCTGCAATCTCTTAATTGAATATGGGGAGACTATGCCATTTGAGCTATTACTCATTGGCTAACTATTTCTAGTTTAAAAGTGTGTAATGATGTCTTTGTATTGTATACATATTTTTTAACCTAATCTCTATAGTACAAATTATTAGAGTATTATTAGAGTTGTTAGTAGTTAGAAATATGGCGGTTGATAATTTTAGATTTATCTAATAGTTAATTATGTGTCTATAAATAACTTTGTATTGTCTTATTATTATGAATATACAATCCATTTTCTTAGTCCCTTCTCATGAGTTCTAACATAAACATTGCTAATCACATTTATATAGATTAAAAATTTTGTATTTAAAACCTCTGTATTGGATGATAAAATTTGTAGGTTTTCTAAAAAAAATATGTACAATATAGGATTTAAATTAGAAGGACTTTTTTAAAAAATGTTTGTATAATGTCAAGATAGTTAGAAATAATTAAAGTTATAGGAATTTGATTGAAAAATTCTACATAATATAAAATTTAATCACAAGATTTTAAATTAATAGAATGTAATTAAAAATTTATTGAGATAACAACTATCTCTAAAATAGTTAATTAAATTTGATTACTGATATATCAACCTAACTATAGGCCTAAATTTATTATTATAGAACCCAAAATAAAAAAACTAAACTTTTCCTCAAATTTTAATCTCTAATTTTGTGTAACTGATTGCTTTGTTTATGATTCACTACAGAATGTTAAATTGAGTGGCTGTGTGAACACAACAACATGCTTGCCAAGAAATCCAAGTGTGGTGAGAGTGAAGAAAGGGATTACTGCCAATGTGTTTGTTGACAACCAAGCTTATAGAGAATTCTTGAACTCCAAATTTGGTGCCACCCCAGTGGACATGGAAACCGCCGCAGTTGCTTTAGTTTGTTTTCAGCAGAGAATACCTTTCATTGCCATTAGAGCACTATCCGATTTAGCTGGTGGCGGTTCTGCATTGTCCAATGAAGCATCTTTGTTCACCTCTTTAGCTTCCCAAAATGCATTTCATGTTCTTCTCTCATTCATCTCCCTATTGAAAATTAATTCTTAGCTTTGGCTTCCTTTGTTTTTTTTAATTGTTGAATTAGCTTTTCAATTAATCAAAAAGTGTAACCCCTAGTTATTCTCAACGGCTATGGGATTTTAGTATATTATTGTTTAACTTTCTCTTAATAATCTAAAATCAAATCACTCTTGTTTAGCTTGCTGGTGAAGGGAATTGTTTGGTTCTTTATAATAATAATAAGAATAATATACGGTGATTAATTAATTTCTTTCCTTTAAATATTTCTGAATTAAAAAATTGAATAAATATCTAAATTAACCTTCAAAAAATTTTAGATCCAACATTTAGATTCTTATATGTTTTAAAAGAGCAATGCTAGGGGGCAGCAACATTTGTGATTAGTAGCCATTAACTAGCCATCAATGATGATTTGATGGTGTGAGATTTCATCCAATGGCTCACCTTTTTCTACTGGTTACATGCTGGCCAAAATACAATAAAATTGCTGGCCTCTAGACTTTTCCTTTTTAAAAATCTTTAAAAATTACTCTCGTCGAACATATTAGTCCCATTATTATTTTAAAAGTGGACTAATTTATCTTATAATAATATTTTTGAGACATAATTATTTTA
>NC_029789.2:138105324-138114691 GCF_000816755.2 Arachis ipaensis | reverse complement strand
TATTTATCTAACACATATATTAAAAATTTAATTAAATGAACAAATTTTCATACAAAAATATAATTATCAAACATTTGTAGAAAATAAAAATGTATTCGATTTAAAATTTTATGAAAAGTAATTTCGAGGTTTTCTCTAAACAATTTGACTAGAGGGTTCAAATGGTCATTTCACATTGCCGTCCAAACCATTTCGCGCCTTCAAATACCATCAGAATATTACCGAGTGTACTATACTCAACTGAAATCTTAACCGTTATTCCCGTTAGAACCGTCCTCCGCCGCTATGACTACAGCCGTCACGGCCGCCGAGATTCTCCGTCACACCACCGCCTTCCTCTCCGACGTCATTTCCAACCGCGATCTCCGCCACCGCCTAATCTCCATCCTCCACCAAGACACAACCACCGCCGCAATCTCCGACGAATCTGCCGCGAAACTCGCCGCGGATACTCTTGAAACCGCGATCACGCTCTCCAACTTCGCCTCCCGCTCCTGCTCCCTTTCCCTTGCTGAGAAGCTCCTCCTCCCTCTGTCCGACCACCCGCTTCCTTTCTTCCTCCTCTCACTTGTCCACACCCTCCACAACCGCCACCTCGATGCCGCTGTTTCTCTCCTCCGTTTCTTCCGTTCTAACCCTTCCCTCGCCCGATCGGAGATCGCACCGGTCCTCTACGACCGTCTTTTCTCCCTACAGCTACTCTCCGTGTTCCGGTGGCTGCTGGAACGGAGAGCGCAGATCCTCTCATCATCTTCGGTTTCGGAAGACGCTACTCACTCACTGTCGAAGGTGAGCGAGGAGCAGGCGTCGAAACTGAGGGAGCTGGAGAGAGAGTACGAGGAGATTCTGGATGAGAATTGCAGGGCTGTTGCGGCGCGTTTCGAAGAGGTTTTGGCCAGTGAAAATGCGTTCATTAGTCCGCCATTGCTGGCGAGGAAGAGCTCAGGGGAAGCCGGCGGGGCGGAGAACAATGTGGAGGTGGAGGAGGTGGAGGAGGACGAGGAGGAGCAGTTAGTGATGGAGGAAACAGAAATGATTGCGTTGAAGAGCGGACACTACGATAATGTAAGGATTAATATGCTAATTTTTTTATGACCAACAGATTAATTAAACTGAGACTTCTTTAACATCGAAGGTTTAGAATTTGATCAAAATTTTTTTGAGAGAAGCCAAATTAAACCATTCACTGCTCTATAAAGAAGAGACAATTAGGATTCTCTTGAATTTGGTTGATGAGTTTTGAACGATCATTATGTCACTGTTGTAGCCAATATGGAGCGAAAGGGAAGAAGCCTCCATTGAGTTTTTGAGCAGTGGTTCTTGCAGCAATTCCTCCTACGCACCATTTTATCCACGAAGAGTCTCTCCCACAATCCTCAAACCCCAAAACTCTTCACAAAACTTGGCATCACTCGCTGATGAAACCAAGTCTTCATTGGTTGACAAGAGTTTGACTAGTTCCTCCTCAGAATCAGAAGCAGAAAGAGAGATCACTAGTACTTCATGTTCGAAGAGGACCCCGAATCTGGTTAGAACCGGAAACAAATCCTTGAGTACTCCCAAAATCCTTAAACCACAAAAATCTGCAAAATGTTTGATACCACCACCCTATTTAATAAACTTAGCTGATGAAGCAGAATCTTCTTTGGATAAGAATTTACCTTGTTCATACTCA
Organism: Arachis ipaensis; assembly: GCF_000816755.2. Classification (NCBI taxonomy): domain Eukaryota; kingdom Viridiplantae; phylum Streptophyta; class Magnoliopsida; order Fabales; family Fabaceae; genus Arachis; species Arachis ipaensis. The sequence continues at coordinate 138,113,016 of NC_029789.2, read as the reverse complement.
GAATCTGAAGCAGAAAGTGAGGTAGTGGGGACTAAATTTCTTATATATGATAGCCATTTTAGACTTTTAGTACTATAAGCTGCTGAACTGGTGAAATTTTGTCCCTGTAGGAAAAGGACGAAAAGATAGCACTACTGGAGCCTCAGAAATTCCAAACCCCAAAACAAACAAAAAATATTTGTTCAGGATCCATGTGGTATGACTATGTCATGCTTAATTGTTTCTGCATTTTCTAATTAAAAAAAATTATGGTTATAATATACATGTACCTTAATATTCACCTAAAAATTTTCATCTTCTAAGCTTGCATTTCTCCTGTTTTTAGTTCTCCAGATTATAACATGGAAGACGAACATGTGCCTCCAGAGGACTTTGTCTGTCCATTAACAAGTAACCTATTTGATGATCCTGTGACCCTTGAGACAGGTCACACATTTGAACGCCATGCTATTGAAGAATGGCTTAAAAGGGGAAACTTAACTTGTCCCATCACTCGCAAGAAGCTGCGAAAGACTCGCTTACCGAAAACAAATCTCGTGCTCAAACAAATAATCTCAAGCTGGAAAGAACAAAATCTCAATTCAGTAGTCGAAATGCCATGTGACAGTCCACATGTAGATACTGAGCTGAAAGTGGAGTGTTCAACTTCTCCTAACAGTGTCATATCAGAGGCGACGCTTGATGGAATGATGAGCGAGTTGCGCAATGCAATCAACAAACTGTATATGTCAGAGGTGCTTGAGGAATCTGAAATGGCTGTGCTTCAAATTGAGAAGATTTGGAGAGAATTGAACCTAATAGTTGTTGATATCCATAGTATGCTATCAAAACCTCCTATCATCAATGGATTCATGGGGGTGCTTCTTAAGTCTTTTGATCCAAAGGTGCTGCAAACAGCAGTTTTCTTGTTAACTGAGATGGGTTGCGTAGACAGTAATGTTATTCAGACGCTTAGCCATGTTGACACTGATGTAGAATGGATCAAGACTCTTTTCAAGAAAGGTGTAAAAGAGGCTGTGGTGTTAATGTATCTCCTAAAACCTTCCACTATCATTCTTTCAGATATGGCAACAGTGGAGGCTCTCATTGCAGTTGTAAATATGAAAGAGGAAGAATTTCTAGAGATGTGTTTGAGTCCCAAAACGGCTGCAGTGCTTTTACTTGCGCAGGTTGTTGGAAGCAGTGAAGAGAGCATTGCATCTTCAGTTGCACAGGCTGTGTTATCCGAAAGAGAAATTGAAGCTATAGTTGGCAGTTTGGGAGCAGAATGGGCAGAGGAGAGGGTTGCTGCGGTTGAGATCTTGTTAAAATGCATGCAAGAAGATGGTACTTGCAGGAATATCATTGCTGATAAGGCACAATTATCTACCTTTTTGGAAAGCCTTGTAGGTGCAACTGAGGGAGAACTTTTCAAGATAGTTAAATTTTTATCTGAGTTGGTAAAACTGAATAGGTAAGTTTACATTTTACAAACATGAATTAAGCTGTATTGTTTATGATTGGGGTTTGATTCTCTCGTATATGGTTCTGTCCAGGAGAACAGTCAATGAACAAATCCTTCACATTATAAAGGAAGAAGGTCCTTTAAGCACAATGCACACTCTCCTCATTTCTCTGCAGACAGCTCATCAATTCCATTTTCCAGTAGTGGCTGGCCTCTTACTCCAACTTGATCTTCTGGTTTGAATCTGTCTCTTACTGCCTGATCCTGACTATATCCTCTTTGATTCCTTCATCTTTGTGCAAGTCACTTTAGAGTTCACTAACTTATAGACTTATTGATAGGAAAAAAATTGAATGTTTTCTGGGATACAATTCTCTGAATGATTGCCTCTAGGTCCGAAATGCTGAATTTGTTAGATAAACCATAAAAATTGAATGTTTTCTGGGATACAATTTCTGAATGATTGCCTCTAGGTCCGAAATGCTCTGAATTCGTTAGTAAACCATAAAAATTGAATTTCATCGCAATATGTAAGATGAGGCTCTCCAAGGCCTAAACATGCTCATGTGAAGGGGTATATTAGATATAAAACCTTTTGGGATTTGCAGGTGGAGCAAACAAAGATGAGCATATACTCTGAGGAGGCAATAGATACTCTTATCTCATGCTTGAGAAAGACTGATTACCCTGCTGTCCAATTAGAAGCTGCCAAGATAATTGCGTCACTGCAAGGGAGATTCAACTATGCCGGAAAGTCTCTTAGCCGAGAAGTCCTTCTTGAACGTGCTGGTCTTGACAGAAGCTACAACAATTTTCTACAGATGGACCAAATCAGCAACTTCAACGAAGGAATTGAAGCATCTATGGTAATGAACAGTTCCAAAGAAACCGTGTTTCTGAATTAATGATAAGAAATGCTATAGGCCTAATTAACCATTATCAACAGAAAGAAGAGAATGCAGCTGAGGACTGGGAAAGAAAAGCTGCATCAGTTCTAGTTAGCCATGACTGTGGTTTACTTTTTGAGGCTTTAGCAGATGGCTTGAAGAGCCAAAATGAAGAACTACGCTCTGCATGCTTTATATCAGCTACATGGCTCATATATATGATCACCATTCTACCAGATACTGGAATACAAGGGGCAGCAAGAGTCTTCTTTCTCAAACACTTCATATTCATATTGAAATCTGCCGAGGACACTGAAGACAGAATCCTTGCCATGCTTGCTCTTAAGAGCTTTCTTCATTTTGATGGTAATTCTTGTATATGTTATTTTTGCTTCTGAATTACTTATTTATACAAAAAATTACAGTATAAAGGTGTCTCTGTATATATATAAGCCTTCCAGTTCCAGCAGAATAATTTGCTCGATCTGTTTCGAAATAAATACTCGAATGCCTGGATGTCATTGGTTTAAAGTTTAGAAAATGATTACTGTACTTCTTTTGAATTTCAGATGGCTTACGTGATCTTACTTCCTATGCGAAGGATATCCTCAAAGCACTGAGAGAATTAGAGGGGTTCTCTCCCATGGCATCAGAAATTATGAAGGTTTTGGTTGAAGAACCTGAATCTAAAGCAGTAAGTTCAATTTGTGCTTGAACCATTTTTACGATACAGGAATAGCAAATCACACACTTTAACGTCCTTGATTGGAACAGGACATCTGGATTCATAAAGAGGTAACTAAAATAGATTGCAGTGGGAATGGAGAAGTTCTTTCTATCATTTGCTTTGAAGATAAAATCTTTTCAGGGCATTCAGATGGAACTATTAAGGTACTTAAGGATAAAAGATTGTTCTTGTCTTCTTAATTCTACCGAGTTGGAACAATAGTTGAGTTGTCTCTGTGGTCTCACGATATCATGAGTTCAAATCCTGAAATAAGCCACTGATATAATTATTAGATTATGTGCCTACATTATACCTTTGGGTGTGGTCTTTTCCCGAATCTTGTGTTAATGTAGGATGTTTATGCACCAAATTGCCCTTTAATATTTATTGTGCATGTTTGAAGGTGTGGAAAGTAAAGGAAAGCATACTCGATCTCTTGCAAGAGATTAAAAGGCATACGAAGGATGTTACAAGCTTGGCAATTTCAGAATCTGGCGACAGATTATACAGCGGTTCACTTGATAAAACTGTAAAGGTAATATATTTTTAATTTGCAGCAGTAAGTAACTACTTTCAACGACATGCAAAATGCTTAATATGTAATATGTATGTGATTTCTTGAATATCAGGTCTGGTCCATTGAAATGGCTGCAATACATCATGTACAAGAACATGATATGAAGGACCACATTCATAATTTAGTTGTGACCAATAGTATGTGTTGCTTCAGTCCTCATGGAAGTGGCATCAAGGTACTCAATTAATAATTTGTTTACTCAGCGATTACAAAGTGGCTAATATGTGAGATTATGATATGCCATATCCCAAGATAAATGTAACTGACAAATAAATATCATGCTTGACACTTTTGTCGGATCTGCAATTTGTAATACTCCCTCTGGTGTACAATATCCATGACTTAAGTAGATAAATTTTTGCCTAATTTTGGAACAGATTTAGTACTTCACCCAAATAATGAAAATTCTTTGCATGTAGTCCTTCCTCTTACATACTAAACTACTTTATTTGCTATTTCTTCAGGTTAAGTCATGGAATGGAGAATCTAAGTTGTTAAATTCTAATAAACATGCAAAGTGCTTGGCGCTTGTTCAGGGGAAATTATACTGTGGATGCCATGATAGCAGCATTCAGGTATGAAACTATCAACAGTAGTTATGAATTTTGTGCAAGTCCATCGTGATTCTATTTCAAAAGGACATTGTTATATTTCAGGAGATCGATTTGGCCACAGGAAAACTCATCAGCATTCAAAGTGGTTCCAAAAAGTTACTTGGGAAAGCAAATCCTATTCATGCACTGAAACTTCATGGTGAATTCATATACGCTACTAGCTCTTCCTTTGATGGATCTGTCATAAAGGTATCCTTTGATTTTTCAATATAACGCATTAAATATTCAACCATCTCATTAACTTTTTTTTTAATTCTCCATATAAACATCATGGTTTTGTGTGTGCAACAAATTTTTGGATGTTCATATGTTAATATAATTACAACGAAAAAGAAAATAATTTCTTAAGATTCAAGTAGTTTATTATTAATTTAAACTCTTATTTAAAATGATATTTGATTTTATGATTTATGAACACAATTCACGTGATACCCCAAAAATACTGAAGAATTTCTCCTTGAATAATGATTTTGACGGGTTTATTTGAAATTTTCCATAGAAACATGGTGAATATATTATATATGTAGCATAGAAGATGTTTTGACCAGTTGATCTATGTGTTTTTCACATCTGATAAAATGTTAATTTCTAAAACAAATATATGTACAGATATGGAACACAACCAATAATAATCGTATACATATGGTTGGATCATTGCAAACTTCATTGGAAGTGCGAGCTATGGCAGTAAGCTCAGAACTAATTTATTTGGGGTGTAAGGGAGGAGCTGTGGAAATTTGGGATAGAAAGAAATACAATAGAATTAACACATTGCACACCGGATCCAATTATAGGGTTGTTTGCATGGCTTTGAATAGCACTGAGGATATTTTGGTAATTGGAACCTCGGACGGTCAAATTCAGGTAATGCTTCCCTTTTCAATAAAAACTCTAGTTTGAAAAAATTAATTTTTAAGATTGTTCATATATAAAGTTAGCATATCAAAGCTTCCAATAGCTGTCACCAAAAAAAAAGCTTCCAATAGCTGCCACAACATTTTTTGAAATTACAAATAAGCAATCATTTTTATAGAAGGATTGACTACTACTAGTAAATTTAATCCAATTATCACCATGATTTTGGTTAACTAAACATTTTTATTTTTCTTTTCTTTTCTTTTCTTTTCTTTTTGTTTCTTTCATGCTACTCCCCCGTTTAAGACTTACAATACAAGTACTAATAAATTAATCTCTGGTAATTCCGCAGGCATGGGGTGTCAAGTAAAGAAGCTAAGGCTCGAAGTTTTGTTAGAGAAGCCAACATAAATTTGAGTTAATATTTAAAGTGGTTCCTAAATTTATAGTTGAACTTTAATGTTGTCTTTAAATTTAAAATTGTTTTAAATTTATTTCTGAATTTAACAATGGTCGTCCTTAAAATATTTTTTAATGACAAAATAATGATGTAGTTAGACGGAAACCACACTGAAAATCACCCTGAATCGGTAAAACGTCACTGTTTTATTTTTGGCGCTCAAATAGAACATAAATGACGTCGTTTGGGATATTTTGAGGGATTTTAACATGTTTAAGGGTAGAAAGCCCTCAAGATACCCTAAACAATATTGTTTCTGTTCTATTTAAAAACAAAAAATGTAATGACAACATTTTATCAGTTTAGCGTGGCTTCTATCCAACTACTTCATCATTTTGTCGGTAAAAAGTACCTCAAAGACAACCATTGTTAAATTCATCAGGGATAAATTTAAGACAATTTTAAATTCAGAAATAATATTAAAGTTCGACTGCAAATTTAGAAATCACTTTAAAAATTAACTCTATAAATCTTGCTTAAATATGAAATGAAATGCATTTAACCTTATGAAGGCTTTCTATTGGAGTATCCTTCATTACAATAGTATATTATTGAAAAATTATATTTTGGTCCAATTTCTTGAAAAATATATGCTGTAACGAATCGGTCCTAAATCAAAATCAAGCAATAAACCTAGCGTTTTTAAGATGAAGGTAGTGAAATTAATTAAGCGAATTAAGAATTTAAATTAAATTAGATTATTTCATTAAAAAAAAGAAAAAATTATATGGTGGTCTTTTCTACTCTTGAGAGGTCAACTAATATAAAATGCACATTAGTGAAAACGATTGAAACGAAGAAAATATACTGTGAAAAAGGTTACAAAGACAATATTTTTAGAACCAAAGGTCAAATTAATCTTTGAAAAATTATCTATTTTTAAACTAATTCTTAAAAGATATTTTTAATTAAATTTGTCCTTTAAAATTTTAAATTAATCGTGTTAGTATTTTCAATTCTTTTACGGTGTCAAAGTTTGTTGATGTTGTACGTTAAGTAATATCACAACACATATTTAGTAGTTCTAATTTATTATTAACATGATTAATTTATGAAATTAGATTAAATCAACCTCAAATTGAGATATTTTAATACATCTTAAGTTCTTTCTTCAATTAGGTTTTAATTTGATCTAATTTCATAAATATATTATATTAATAATCAATTGAGATTTCTAGGAGTGTGTTGTGATGTTACTTAACATGCTACATTAACAAATTTTGATATCATCAACAAAGATTAATATGACTAATTTAAAATTTTTAAAAGATGAATTTAATTAAAAAAAATTTCGTGACTAATTTAAAAAATAAGTGATATTTTAAAGATTAATTTAACTATTTACTCAATATTTTTATCAATATTAGTTAATGCTTTAGAGCTAACGTTTTAATTTTATATTATTAGAATTTAGAATTTTAATTAATTAATTAAATTTGGAATTAAAATTAAATAATATATTTTCATGAGAATGTATAAATCTGTATATACTGTGGCCTGCCGTTATTTATGAATCTCTACTCGAGAGGTCAACTAATATAAAATTCACCATGAGGTTTAACGATTCATATGCCGCAAAATATTCTAAAAAAAAAAAACACAGATAGATCAAGGAGTATACCATCAAGCATAGCAAATATATCTAAAAACCACTCCAATCATTTCGATATATTTATTATCCATCTATCTATCAAATTATTGATTTTCATCCTCCTCAGTCCTCACAACTAGAAAAGAAGAAAAATGGCTCCAATTAAAGTAGGTGATTCAATTCCAGATGGCATTCTTAATTACCTGGACGATAAAAAGAATGCACAAAGAGTATCCATTCACTCACTTGCCAAAGGCAAAAAAATTATCATCTTTGGTGTTCCTGGTGCCTTCACCCCTACTTGCAGGTGTGATCTAAATTAAATGCTTCACCCCTTGTGCTCTCAATTTTTTTGCTCTCTTGGTTGATGACCTCAAGGTGAAGGTTGCAAACATTGAACTTTGCTCTTTGGATTATCTCCCTTCTTTGTTGGAGAAGTTTTAACAAAATATTTTTTTTATTTTTTAAAAAATATTTTAAAAAATAAAAGCAATTCTATATTTTGATATTTCATGCAAAAATTTTTTATTTATCAAT
>NC_029789.2:138101011-138102334 GCF_000816755.2 Arachis ipaensis | reverse complement strand
TTTACTATGAGAAATTCTCCACATACAAGCGTTTTTTTATACAAGTCTTTATAAGTGCACCTTCTTCTTCTTCTTCTTCTTGCGCACGTTTTTCTTCTTCTTTCTCTTTTTCTTCTTCTTTTCTTTCGTTTCTTGCCTTCTCTTTCTCCTTCTTCAACCATTACTGCACGTTTTCACTGCACCTTCTTCTTCTTGCTGCACGTTCTTCTTCCTCTTCCTCTTCCTCTTCTTCTTCTTTTCTTTCGTTTCTTGCCTTCTCTTTCTCCTTCTTCAACCGTTACTGCACGTTTTCATTGCACCTTCTTCTTGCTGCACGTTCTTCTTCCTCTTCTTCTTCTTCTTTTCTTTCGTTTCTTTCGTTTCTTTTCTTTCGTTTCTTGCCTTCTCTTGCTTTTCTCTCTGTTTTCTTTCTTCGTTATTCTCGATTTCCATTGTTTTTTGATATCAAGCTCTGAAATTATTTTTGAAGAAGAAGAAGCAGCAGAAGATGAGGAGGAGAAAGAGAAAGAGTTCTGAATTATGTATAAGGTGTACGAATTTTGGGTGTATTTCTTAGATCCTTTGGGTGTAGTTTTTGTAATCCTTTGGGTGTATTTCTGTAATCCTTTGGGTGTATTTCTATAATCGTTTGGGTGAATTCCTGTAACCGTTTGGGTGTATTTCTGTAATTTTTTGGGTGTATTTCTGTAATCGTTTAAGTGTATTTCTATAATCGTTTGGGTGTATTTCTGAAGTTCTATTATCTTCAAATTTGGCAAGAAACTCGTTTTCATGGAGGAAGAAGAAAAAAAATCGTTTATAATGCATGATGAGTAGCGCACTTTGGAAACAGGAAGTGGTTGAATAACGTGCGTTTATTTACTCTTGAATGTGGGAGTGTAATGCGTATTTTTTGTTGAGCTTGTGCCAACTTGTAAAATTTATAAGGCAAAAAGACTTGTATGTGTAGCAGACCTCTTTTACTATTAAAAATTTATAGATACACCAAAATTTTTTTAAAAATTATTTTTTTATTAATTTAATAATACCAAAACAAACACTTATTTATTTTAGATTGGAGAAAGTACATGGAACAACTTTTAGATTTGAGAAAGGGACACCGGGTCATAGGAATGGAGACGCGGCGACCATGAAGGATTCGAAACTGACTTAGAATGGAGTCAAAGCCATTAAAAAGACAGAGATAGTGTACCTGATTTGAAAAAATAAGTTTTTTTTCTTTGTATTAGGAGAAGAATGATTTGGAAATTTTTTTTTATTATTTTTAAAAATTATATTTAATTATTTATAAATACATATATCTCGTTTACACTGTAAACGAGA
>NC_029789.2:138096030-138097627 GCF_000816755.2 Arachis ipaensis | reverse complement strand
AATTAAAATATCATCTAATTAAAAATTGATATATTATAGAAAGTAAATTATATATTAATTTAGAAAAAAGTTAGATAAAATTTATCTTATTATAATTATATTTGATTTTTTAATTAATGACAACTACTCTAAATACCATACCTAATATGCAACTTTCTTTATCTTTAATTTGTTCCTTTGTCAAGTCACCAAAAAATAATACATAATATGCAACTTATTCAAAACTATGAATTATATCCTTTTTATTACTAAATATATTTTTTCATTGTTTGAAATTGATTTAATTTTATCTCTAATATTGAATAATTAATACAATATGTCAAAATATTAATAGAATTAACTAAAGGGGTCCACATACACTACATCTCTACTCGTTGTAGCTCAGCACTGTCATGTTAGTAATTTCTTCAACACCTTTATTTTTATTCTGAAAAATCCTTCTATTCCTCTCCAGCCATATATTCCAAACCACCGCACAGAAGCATCTCAATCGTTGCTCTCTATCTTCCCTCCTCCTTGGCCCCTCCGTCCAACTCAAAAAGTGTTCTCTCATAGTCCCTGGAACAGACCATTGATGTTTAATCTAAAAAATATCATTCATTATGCACTATTAGCTATAAGTTTCAACCATATTTTTTCTGTTCAACAAAATCATATATCATCATACGATTCCACAGATGTAGTATATATCATCTTAATTATTTTTCAAAATCTAATTAAATTAGCATAAAAATGTTGTTAATGGTGATGAAAGAAGTGCACTATTTGCAAAAATATGAAGAAAATTCAACAAGGCAGCCGAAAATTTCAACATTATTATTACCGGCAACTGCCATCTGATCTATTTCTTATTAATGCCAACCATGTTTCAATTTCGTTCCTTCAAGTAGGTTAGGGAAAATTTCCATGGTTGAAGCATAACGGAAACTGTTGGTGAATGCACTCTTAGACCCTAAACAAATTAAACAACCTCTTAATTAAATTACAACAAACATCATTTCTATTTTGCTATCCTTTTTTTGGTATCCCTCGATCGAACAGGTCAAAACCTAATTCGTCGTAGATTGGAGTTTCATTTAAGGGTCTGCCACTGGCTAATGAATTGCTATATGCACAATGCGAGATTCAAACTCTTGATACTTATTTAAGCTGACGACGAGTAAGCTCACCGTTAACCAAATCCAAGTTGATTTTTTATCTTGCTATCTGAGTGGTATTTTTTCAACTCGGTTCTTTATGTTGATTAGACTTGTTTGGTTGATGGATTTAATGATATTTGGCAATTATGTCTTCATGTTTGACTTCTAACACACCTAATTCTTTTAAGACAACGGGTATGAAATTTAAAGGTCATGTAGCAATATTTAATTAAATATCACTAATCTTAGATAGAAATTAAATTCTTTTTGTAGTCTTTTTTTTATGATAAGTTTTAAATCAAATGTTTTTTTTTTAAATGGTAGTTAGATAAATAAATCATCATTTATGATGTTTTACTTTAAATATTACAGCCATATAAATAATTATATCAGTGGATTAAATAAAATTGTTGCTAATATGCACCATATCATATTAGTTGGTTTAGATAAAGTATTAA
>NC_029789.2:138095125-138095486 GCF_000816755.2 Arachis ipaensis | reverse complement strand
ATATTTTTTAATTTTATTAACATAAAAATATAAATATGATACAACATAATAATAATATTTTAACAATTTAAAGTTTTAAAATTTAAAACCCAACCTCTTTGACACAAATGGATATAAACAAATGTTATTGAAAAGTTTAACCATATAAAAATGAATATGAACATTCGATACAATCATCATGACATAGTCAATTGGTAAGACCAGTTTCGAAAAGTACAAGACTTGAAATGAGCTAATGTCTAAAAAATAGGGGGAAAAAAAACGCACACTCAATTAGTTGAATTAAATTGAGCTAACTATATTTTCTCCTTTGTAAATTAATTGTCTTTTTTAGTCATGCATAATTATTAAAACAATCATT
>NC_029789.2:138088384-138094747 GCF_000816755.2 Arachis ipaensis | reverse complement strand
TCTCTTCTAATGTTTTCTTTTTAATAAATACTTAAAAATATAAGAGGTCTAAATTAATTATATTTATAAATGATTAAAATCTAAAAATGATAATAATCTAATATAAAATAAAACTAAAAATAAACACTTGTTATTAAAAAGAATAAATGATTTCCTTTTAAAGGTGGTTAGAAATTTGTTCTCCTATAAGGTTTCATTTGTTTATTAGTCCTTAAAAGTCTAAACTTTAACGGTAAAACACATTAGTCTAAAAAAAGAAAATTTTAAGGTTTAATTACTTTGTTAGTCCTTATAGTTTCATGAAATTTTTAACTAAGTTTCTATACTTTTTTTCTTTTTAATTGGATTCTTGTACTAAATTTTTTTTTTCAATTAAGTCCCTCTTAGTAGTAATTGGCTTAATTTTATAGGGACCCAACTAAAAAAAATTGGTATAGGGACCTAAATAAAAGGAAAAAAAAAGTATAGGGACATAATTAAAAAAAAATTTGGTACAAGAACTCAATTAAAAGAAAAAAAAGTATAGGAACCTAATTAAAAATTTTGCAAAACTATAGGGACCAATAGAGTAATTAAACCAAATTTTAATTCTCATTATAAACTAGAAACCACCAAAATTTATAAAAAGAAATTATCATTTATAAATTTAGAATTAATGGATTAATAAAAATAAGAATAAATCACAGAAACAAATTAAATGGGGATGAATATTACACAAATATACTAAAATAAAATGGCTTTCATACATTTTCGATTTTATCTTTATGTAAATCAAATCACGCTTTTTCAATATAAATTGAATCAACTGGATTCGATTTACTACTTCTGCAACATATACATGTAAATCAAATTTAGTTAATTCAATTTAATAATACTGATACAGGTTATTGACATTTACCACTTCTAAGTTAATATATTAACTTTAAAACATAAATATTAATAAGAAAATATCTTCTATTTAGATTCAAATAAAATATCAAAAAATCAAAATGAATAAGAATAGAAATTTAACTTTTGTGTTTTAGTTCAAATTCCAAAAAATCTACATATTTATAAACTTATGAATGTAAAACGGAACACTAAATGATTTTTAAAATTCATTAAAAAATATTATTTGACTCATTAGCTTTTAAAAAATAATTACCGAGACTTTTGATGTTGAAAAATTAACATAAAGTATAACCCTCCAAGGTGGTATAAGAGTTAACACTACAAGAAAAACGTTAAGTACCATCGGATTTACCATCAGATTCAGTATCACAAAGTAGTGGTGTCTTTACTGGCAGTTTAGGCGTAGAATTCGTAGTGTCAAAATATTACTGGCGGATTCTCGTTTTCGACGGTAAATTTGTCGGTAATAATTGGAGAGAAAACGGGGGAGATAGGCGTGACAATTAGGGTCGGATTTACCGTTAGAAAATTTCAACGGTAAACCCACTTAGTGAAACGTTGGATTTTGATAACTCGTAACATGTTACGGTCGGATTTATCCATTAGTAAATCCAACGGTAATTGTGTCCTAAATTCGAATCACGAACCCTCTTCTCCCTCATTTAAATTCTTTCTCTCTCTCTAACCCTCTCACCTCCCACACTCTCTCTACCCCTCTCATCTCTCTGGAAGCCCCTTCGGCGCCAGCAACCTCCCTTTGTCGGATCTGTTCGTCATCGTTACTGCTGCCGCCCTCTTCTTCTCGGCGCTGGTGTTCAGGCAATGCTTCTAAACTTCTCTTTTTCTAAAATAGGAATAAGGTCTGATTTGTTATTAAAATTTTAGTTCTGATTTCTTTTGATTTGTTATTATAATTTTGTGTTTGTTATTTTATTTCTGATTTGTTATTATAATTTTGTGTTTGTTATTTGATTCTGATTTATTATTATAAATTATTATAATTTTGGTTCTGATTTATTATTATAATTTTGTATTCATTATTTTGGTTCTGATTTGTTATTATAAGTTATTATAATTTTGTTTCTGATTTGTTATTATAAGTTTAGTCCTGATTTGTTATTATAATTTTGTGTTCGTTATTTGGTTCTGGTTTGTTTTTATTCTAATTAAAACATGTTTTGAGGTGTTGTTGATAAAATTATTGGTTTGATTATGAACAAATTAAAATAGCTAAGTAGTTAGGAACTCAATTAATTAGTTAACTGATTAAGTTATTTTAGATATGTTGTGGCTGTTTGTAAGTTTTAATTAATTCATTGAGGTCGGTAGGATTTGTGTAAACCGTAAAGGTAGATATATGTCCAACTTTAGGGGAGGTTATGCCAAAATTTTTTCCAAAAGTTAAAGTGTCTATGAATTTTATCTTTGCTATTACATTATTTTTGTTATTAGTATTAATTGATATATATTCTCTTTGCAGACATGACAACAGGTAGAGGTGTCACGGATTGACCATGTGGTCGTGGTGGAGGGAGGGGTTCTACTGGAATTCCCAGGATTTCTCAGTCGTCCCCCTCTATGCCGACTATCCTGTGATGTCACAGGCAATGGGTGCACAGGACTAGCCATTCATTAATGTGTGAGCATCTTTCCTATCTTTTCCTAGTGAATTTGCATTTTAATTGTTGAGTTTAATCAAGAATTAATTATCTTTTAGCCACTATGGATGCTACTTTGAGTCTTGTGTAAACTCTGTTTATTTTAGGTAGCATTCGGATGGATTTGATGGAGTTTCTGCAGAGAAAGAGAAGAAACCAAGGAGCTGACCAGCGAGGAGCGACGCGTGCGCGTACCTGACGTGTACGCGTGACACGCGAAGAAGACCATCGACGTGTACGCGTGACTGACGTGTACGCGTGACATGCGCGACATGCAGAATTCGCAGAAAATGCTGGAGACGATTTCAGGCCAAGTTTCGACCCAATTTTCGGCCCATCAGAAACACAGACTAGAGCCAGGGGATAGCAGAGACTCAAGGGAGATTCACACAAGAATGGTTATACCCACTCCAAATTAGGCGTGGACCCTACGAAGCAAGTGGTCCCCATCCATCAATTGAAGACATGCTGATTACTTTAATTAATTCTGATTTAAACTTTAATTTTTATTTTAAAATAGGAAAAGATATTATTTTAGTTTTAGAAGATAAATTTTAAAATTAATGAGGATTAGATATAAAAGGGGATTGGAATTATTCCAGAGGGGATTCCATTGGAGACTACCAAAATACATTTTATCAGAATCCTTATTTTCTCTTTGAGCCATGAGCAACTAAACCTCCACTGTTAAGGTTAGGAGCTCTGTCTATTGTATGGATTGATTTTATTGCTTTTCTATTTTAATTCATATTTTGATTTATATTTCAAGAATTTTTTTCGTTCTTTATTTTATGAACTTGGGTGGAACGGAAGTATGACCCATGTTCTAATTGAGTTCTTGTATAACTTGGAAAAGCTCTTTACTTGAACAATAGCTTGAAAACAAATTCTCCTAAATTTTAATTATTTAGATTTAACGGGATACGTGACATATAATCCTTTTATATTTAGGTAATTAGGATTTCCATGGCATATAAATTAGAATTAAGCTTCATCCTCTAATTGGAATTAATTGTCTAAGGAATTGGCAGTTGATGAATTTTAGAGGAGACTAGGAAGGTCTAAGGAATTAGGGTCTAGTCACATATAGTTGGCATGAATTAAATCTTGCATGATTAAAATAAATTAATAAGAAAAGTCAATCCAAAAAATAGATAACTCCGAAGCCTTAACTACCTTCTCTATATTTTATTCCTAACTTATTTACTTGCCTTTCTTTAATATTCTTGCTATTGTTTAATGTCTTTAAATTCTCAACACTATTTTCTGTTTGTCCGACTAAGCCAATCACTCAATCATTGTTGATTGATCCATCAATCCTCATGGAATCGACCCTCACTCACCTGAGGTATTACTTGGTACGACCCGGTTCACTTGCCGGTTAGTTTGTGGGTTATAAATTCCGCACCAAGTTTTTGGCGCCGTTGCCGGGGATTGATAGTGATTAACAACTATCAGTTTTTTGATTGCTTAGATTAGGCATTTTAATTTTAATTTTATTTAAATTTTGCTTTATTATTTTCGAAAAAAATAAATAAATAAATAGCACTAATATTTTCCTTAATTTCTGAAATTAAGTTTGGTGTCACCTAGTTAATTTTATTTTAATTTTCGTGCTTATCTTCCCTTTTAATTTTTGAATTTTTTGTCTAGTTTCATTTAGCATTTTCGAAATTTATTTATTTATTTTATTTAGTATTTTTATTTTATTATTTTACACAAGTTACCTCACAGGGACTTCTCTGCACTCTGACGTAGAGAATCCTATCTTTTCTTGTTTTCTGTCTGTGTATGCACAGGAACAGAGGCAAGGAACCTCTCTTAGACGTTGATCCTGAACCTGAAAGGACTCTCAGGCGGCGTTTGCAACAAGCAAGACTCTGCAAGGCTGCAGAATCTACTATGGATCATAATAATGCTGTTAATGCCAATGTGACAAATCCGAATGGGAATGAAGAACAAAGGAGAGTGCTTGGCTCTTACTGTGCTCCTACTACAGATCTTTATGGAAAAAATATTGTGGTACCTCCTATAGCTGCAAACAACTTTGAGTTGAAGCCACAATTGGTCACTTTGGTGCAACAAAACTGCCAGTATCATGGTCTTTCCCACGAAGACCTAAATCAATTTATTTCTAATTTTCTGTAGATTTGTGATACTATGAAGACAAATGGAGTGAACCCAGAGGTGTACAAACTCATGCTCTTTCCGTTTGCTCTGAGGGATGGAGCAAAGCTATGGCTAGATTTACAACCCAAGGAGAGTCTGAATACTTGGGACAAGGTTGTTACGGAGTTTCTTACTAAATTTTTCCCACCAAAGAAGCTGACTAAGCTTAGGGTGGAGGTTCATACCTTCAGGCAGAGGGATGGTGAAACTCTTTATGAAGCTTGAGAGAGGTACAAGCTACTGATTAGGCAATGTCCTCCGGACATGTTCTCTAAATGGACCCAACTAGACATCTTTTATGAAGGCTTGGGTGAAATGTCCAAGATGTGTGCTTAGATAATTCTGCAGGTGGTTCATTACACAAGAAGAAGACACCGGAGGAGACTATTGAGCTAATTGAATTGGTTGCTAGAAACCAATATTTATACTCATCTAACAGGAATCATGTGAACTCTGAGGCTCCTCAGAAGAAGGGTGTTATGGAAGTAGAAGCTCTTAATGCTCTTCTTGCTCAGAATAAGCTTATGTCCCAGCAAATAAGTCTACTTACTCAACAGATGGGTGGCATGCAAGTCTCAGCTATCAACACCCAAAACCCATCTCAAGAGGTCTCTTATGACATGACAGGTAATTTTGTGCAAAATGATAATTATGATTATACTCACTCCTCTTTTGAACAGGTCAATTACATGGGGAGTGGTCCTAGAAATCCCAACAATGATCCATATTCTAAGACATACAATCAAGGGTGGAGAAATCACCTAAATTTTGGGTGGAGGGACCAACCTCAGAGACCTCAGAATTTCAACAATAATTCTCAGGGCGGTTTCCAACAGAACAATCACAGTAACCGCCAATTTCAGTCTCAGCAGCAATAACCACCTCAATAGGCAAACTCTAAATCTCAAGAAGATTCTAATTGGGAGATTATGAGGAGTTTTATGCAGGAAACCAGAGCCTCCATTAGAAACTTAGAGGTGCAAATGGGCCAACTGAGCAAGCAAATACCTGAAAGGTCTACAAGTACATTTTCAGGTGATACAGTGGTGAACCTAAGAGAAGATTGCAAGGTTATTCAATTGAGAAGTGGTAAAACAGCTGGCTCTGAGACAAGGGCCAATGAAGAGCTAGTTGAAAAGAAAGCTCCAGAGGAGAAGAAGGAAGAAGTGGAGCACGCCCCTCCAAAGCGTGCAGACAACCCGTTCCCTGACTCTTTTGACACGTATCCTACATTGCCAAAGGCTCCTGAATACAAGCCAAAAATGCCATATCCTCAGAGGCTTCAGAAGGCTTCCAAAGAAAAGCAGTTCTCTAAATTTTTAGATATCTTCAAGAAGCTACAGATCAACATTCCTTTTGCAGAGGCCCTTGAGCACCTTTATGCTAAATTTATGAAAGAATTGTTGACTAACAAGAGGAATTGGAAAGAGTAAGAAACCGTGGTGTTAACCAAGGACTGCAGTGCTATTATTCAACATAAACTTCCTGAGAAAATGCAAGATCCAGGGAGCTTTGTGATTCCTTGCACCATTGGAGATGTCACCATTCAGAGAGCTTTATGTGATCTTGGAGCTAGCATCAACCTCATGCCACTTTCAGTGATGAAAAAGCTTCAAATTGAGGAGGTAAAACCCACTCGTATGTC
>NC_029789.2:138081006-138083148 GCF_000816755.2 Arachis ipaensis | reverse complement strand
GCCACTTTCAGTGATGAAAAAGCTTCAAATTGAGGAGGTAAAACCCACTCGTATTTCTCTTCAACTTGCTGATCTTTCTATTAAATTGCCTGTGGGTGTTGTTGAGGATTTACTTGTGAAAGTAGGACCCTTTATTTTTTCTGCTGATTTTGTTATATTAGACATGGAAGAGGATGTAAAATCCTCTATTATTCTTGGTAGACATTTTTTAGCTACAGGTAGAGCTCTGATTGATATGCAAAAGGGTGAATTAACCCTGAGGGTCAATGAAGAACAGGTGGTCCTTAATGTTTTTGAAGCTCTCAAGCACTCTAATGATTCTGAAGGGTGTATAAGAATTGATGTTGTTGAACCACTTGTTCAAGAACTACTGGAAGCTGAGGTACTTGATGACATTCTGGATCCTATTTCTGAATATGAGTTAGTTGAAGTTGATGACTCACCACCCCAGAAGGCTATGGTTCACACGCCTAAAGCAGAGGATGAAGCCCCCAAGCTTGAGCTCAAACCTTTAACTCCTTCTCTGAAATATATGTTCTTGGGTGAAAATGATTCCTATCCAGTTATTATTAGCTCTTCCTTGAAGACTGAAGAGGAAGAGGCGCTTATTTCAGTGCTCAAGAGCCATAAAACAGCTCTTGGGTGGACCATTAGTGACTTGAAGGGGATTAGTTCAACCAAGTGCATGCACAAGATCCTCCTTGAAGATGATGCTAAACCAGTTGTGCAACCACAAAGGAGACTCAATCCAACTATAAAAGAGGTGGTCCAAAAAGAGGTAATAAAACTATGGGAAGCAGGTATTATTTACCCTATTTCTGACAGTTCTTGGGTAAGTCCTGTGCAAGTATTTCCCAAGAAAGGAGGGATGACAATGATCAAGAATGAACAGAATGAGCTTATTCCTACAAGGACAGTCACAAGATGAAGAATGTGTATAGACTACAGGAGGCTCAACACTGCTACAAGGAAGGATCATTTTCCCCTGCCTTTCATTGATCAGATGGTTGAGAGGTTAGCTGGTTATGCTTTTTACTATTTTCTAGATGGATATTCTGGATATAATCAAATTGCAGTGGACCCTCAAGATCAAGAGAAGACAGCATTCACATGCCCCTTTGGAGTGTTTGCCTACAAAAGAATGCCATTTGGACTTTGTAATACTCCAACAACTTTTCAGAGGTGTGTGCTTTCAATTTTTTCTGATATGGTTGAAAAGTTTATTGAGGTATTTATGGATGACTTTTCTGTCTTTGGTAATTCTTTTGAATCCTGCCTTAAGTATTTAGCTCTTGTCTTGAAACGGTGTCAAGAATCAAACCTTGTTTTAAATTGGGAAAAATGCCATTTTATGGTTACATAAGGTATTGTCCTTGGACACCGGATTTCAAGTAAGGGAATTGAGGTTGCTAAAGCAAAGGTGGAGGTAATTAAAAAATTACCACCACCAACTAATGTTAAGTCAGTCAGGAGTTTCTTAGGTCATGCAGGATTTTATAGAAGATTTATAAAGGATTTTTCTAAAATTGCTAAACCTTTAAGCAACCTGTTGGTTGCTTGATGAGCGGATATTTTATACGCTTTTTGGGGTTAATTTCATATAGTTTTTAGTATGTCATATCTATTCACAAAGCAGGATTCAAAACCCAGGCTCATCAGATGGGTATTGCTTCTGCAAGAGTTTGATATAGAAATAAGAGACAGAAAAGGGACAGAGAACCAAGTGGCTGACCATCTGTCCCGGATAGAGCCAGTGGAAGGGACGTCCCTCCCCTTTCTTGAGATCTCTAAGACGTTTCCTGATGAGCATTTATTCGCCATTCAGGAAGCACCATGGTTTGCCGATATTACAAACTATAAAGCTGCAAGGTTCATACCCAAGGAGTACAACAGGATACAAAAGAAGAAATTAATTACCGATGCAAAGTACTACTTGTGGGATGAACCTTATCTCTTTAAGAGATGTGCAGACGGAATTATCCATAGGTGTGTGCCTAGAGAAGAAGTACAGAGGATCCTGTGGCATTGCCACGGATCTCAATATGGAGGCCATTTCGGAGGTGAGCGAACAGCCACCAAGGTTCTCCAATGTGGCTTCTATTGGCCCACACTCTATAAAGATTCCCGAGAGTTTGTACGTAA
>NC_029789.2:138052830-138080980 GCF_000816755.2 Arachis ipaensis | reverse complement strand
TTGGACAACTAACGGTTTATTTTGTTGCTTAGATTAGGAAAAATTTTTCTTTTTAGTTTAGAGTCTTTTATTAATTATCCCCTGTTAAAACACTTTAAATTTATAGCTCAATTAGTTAGAACGTGGTGCGACGAACAGTTTAAGCAAACAAAGCAGCAGCTATCAAGGCAAATAGCAGAAGAATGCCAAGCAGTTCAATTGAGGAGTGGGAGCATATGGTCTATGGCAAAGCATGTCACTTGCCAGTTGAGCTGGAGCATAAAGCTTACTGGGCAATCCGATATCTGAATCTTGATTCAGAAGCTGCAGGAATCAAGCGAATGCTTCAGTTGAATGAGCTTGATGAATTCAGATATTTATGCTATGAGAATGCCAAGCTCTATAAGGAGAGAACCAAGTTACTGCATGACAAGAAGATTTCCATCAGAGTCTTTGAGCCAGGACAAAAAGTGCTTCTGTATAATTCAAGGCTCAAACTCTTTTTCGGGAAGTTGAAATTCCGGTGGTCAGGACTGTTTGTGGTTACCAGAGCTTCACCATATGGTTATGTGGAAATACAGGAAGAGAATTCTGACAGAAAATTTACAGTGAATGGCCAGAGGTTGAAGCACTATCTTGGAGGCGAGATTGATCGCCAGAGGTCCGTTCATCTGCTGAATTAGCAGAACTGACCGTCAAGCTAGTGACGTTAAAGAAGCACTTGTCGGGAGGCAACCCGATAATTTCATATCCTTAGTTATTTTTTGTAGTAGTAGCTTTCTTACTTGTTTGATTTTTCTTGAGTTCTTACTGTTTTTCTAATCATGCAGCTATTTTATAACAGGAACCGAACACTTCAGGTGACAAAAAAAAAAAGAGCACACGACGCGCAAGCGTCGCTGACGCGTACGCGTCATATGTGTGTGCGTGAAAAATAAAATTGGAACAGAGAGTTGAGTAGGAGTGGGGCTGGAACTGTGCTGGGCGCATAAGCCACATCACGCGTACGCGTGCGTGTCGTTTGCGCAGATGGCCACCCACGCGTGCGCGTCTCTGACGCGTACGCGTGACCCTGAAAATCGGCATCAATGAGTGTTTGGGCAGAGAGTTGTGATGGCTTGGGGCTGGAAGTGTGCTAGAGGCACAAAGTTGATCAGGGACGCGTACGCGTCCTATCCCCAAATGGCCATCCACGCGTGCGCATACATGACGCACACGCGTCATCTGAAAATGTTGATTCCCAGCCCACGCGAGCAGAGAGTTGTGCGTGCGCGCGGCCGCCTTCGCACGATTCGCACAAACCAAATCCACGCGTACACGTGCCAGATGCGTACGCGTCATATGAAATTAGCGCGATCCACGCGTACGCGTGCCCTACGCGTACGCGTCGCATGCGACACCCAAAATAAACCCCTCAGCGCCTGATTTCAATTCATCTACCCCCGAATCCTAATTCTCTCTTGTTCTTTTATCCTTTTATTCTTCTTTCATCGTACTAATTTTTATGTCTTTCTATGTCCCTCTCTGTTTTCAGTTCTTCTTTGCTTGAGGACAAGCAAACCTTTAAGTTTGGTGTTGTTGCTACGCTTATGGCTTTTCTGCTTATTTTAATAGCACCAAAGGGAGATGAATGTTCTTCATGGAGGAATAAGATGGCCACTAGCATATATGAGGTGGTTGAGTTCCCTTCATTCTATTTCTCTTCCATTCTTATTTTGTGGTTTTCTGTTTTCTGTTGCTTTGATTGCCTGCATGGTCTTTAGTACTTTTAGTTCTTAAAATTAGTTTCATTCTGTTATTTGTCTCATGTACCGCTCACTGAACTTGAATCTAAAAAGAAAAAGAAAAAAAAGTGATATATTGCATGAGAAATTGAGTTTATATTGAAGAGTAGTCTTATTCACTTACATGTGGTGGTATTTTCTGTGACTCTGAATACATGACATAAACAGTGCATATTCAAATTTGAATCAAAGAATGTTGATGTACAAGGAACTGGAAATTAGAGAATTATTATGACTTCTCTGAAATAAACAAAAATTTAATCCTTGAAGCAAAAGAAACAGCAAAAAAAAAGGAAAAGAAAAAAAAAGAAAGATATAAAAGAAAGTTCCAAGGCTCTGAGCATCAATGACTAGGGAGGTCAGACATGATTAAAAGCTCAAAGAGTTGTTTTCCTAGTCACATGCTTGTGGTGTTCTTGTGTCAAGTAATCCTTGAGACAAAACATTTAGAGTCGATATCAATTACAATTAGCAGAGTATGCCAAAGGCTTTGAGCACCACTGTCTGGGAGTAGCTGAAAGAAAAATCAGAACTCCAAAAGAGTTCCCCAGTTAAGTGCTTGTGGTGTTTCTGTGTCAAGTGAAGCTTGAGACAAAACATTTAAAGTCACGGCTAGGCTCAAGGTGCAAAGCACCAAAGGAAAGAAAAATTGCTATGTTCAAGGATTAAACTGGCGTATAAAGATCAAAGAATTCATAATATGATCCGGATTCTAATTCCGAATGACACTAACATCCTTCTGATTCAAAAGAGAGCGAGATGCCAAAACTATTCAAGATTGCAGTTGTAAACCCACTATAAGAAGAGACATGAGCTTAATCAAACTCTCATTCTCATGCAAATTCACATCCTAAGCTTATATTAGTTTGGTTGCTTGAGGACAAGCAACAATTCAAGTTTGGTGTTGTGATGCGTGAGCATCTTTCCTATCTTTTCCTAGTGATTTTGCATTTAAATTGTTGAGTTTAATCAAGAATTAATTATCTTTTAGCCACTATGGATGCTACTTTAAGTCTTGTGCAAATTCTGTTTATTTTAGGTAGCATTCGGATGAATTTGATGGAGTTTCTGCAAAGAAAGAGAAGAAACCAAGGAGCTGACCAGCGAGGAGCAACGCATGCGCGTGCCTGACGCGTACGCGTGATTCGGAGCTGTCCATGGCGACGCGTGTGCGTACCTGACGCGTACGCGTGACACGCGAAGAAGATCATCGACGCATACGCGTGACTGACGCGTACGCGTGACATGCGCGACATGCAGAATTCACAGAAAATGCTGGGGGCGATTTCAGGCCGAGTTTCGACCTAGTTTTTAGCCCATCAGAAACACAGACTAGAGCCAGGGGATAGCAGAGACTCAAGGGAGATTCACACAAGAATGGTTATGCCCACTCCAAGTTAGGCGTGGACCCTACGCAGCAAGTGGTCCCCATCCATCAATTGAAGACATGCTGATTGCTTTAATTAATTCTGATTTAAACTTTAATTTTTATTCTAAAATAGGAAAAGATATTATTTTAGTTTTAGAAGATAAATTTTAAAATTAATGAGGATTAGATATAAAAGGGGATTGGAATTATTCCAGAGGGAATTCCATTGGAGACTACCAAAATACATTTTATCAGAATTCTTATTTTCTCTTTGAGCCATGAGCAACTAAACCTCCACTGTTAAGGTTAGGAGCTCTGTCTATTGTATGGATTAATTTTATTGCTTTTCTATTTTAATTCATGTTTTGATTTATATTTCAAGAATTGTTTTCGTTCTTTATTTTATGAACTTGGGTGGAACGGAAGTATGACCCATGTTCTAATTGAGTTCTTGTATAACTTGAAAAAGCTTTTTACTTGAACAATAGCTTGAAAACAAATTCTCCTAAATTTTAATTATTTAGATTTAACGGGATACGTGACATATAATCCTTTTATATTTGGGTAATTAGGATTTCTGTGGCATATAAACTAGAATTAAGCTTCACCCTCTAATTGGAATTAATTGACCAAGGAATTGGCAGTTGATGAATTTTAGAGGAGACTAGGAAGGTCTAAGGAATTAGGGTCTAGTCACATATAGTTGCCATGAATTAAATCTTGCATGATTAAAATAAATTAATAAGAAAAGTCAATCCGAAAAATAGATAACTCTGAAGCCTTAACTACCTTCTCCATATTTTTATTCCCAACTTATTTACTTGCCTTTCTTTAATATTCTTGCTATTGTTTAATGTCTTTGAACTCTCAACACTATTTTCTGTTTGTCTGACTAAGCCAATCACTCAATCATTGTTGATTGATCCATCATCATGGCCGATGCCTTTAAAGAAACAAAAGAAAAGAAAATGGAACTTATGCATGTATACACATATATTTAAAACCAAGCCACGTTGCCTTTATATATATAAAACACATGACTCATGTTTCCTTACTTCCATTAATCAACACTTATACTTCATTCATTTCTTCCTTAACCACCGAAAGGAGTGACCGAGAGAGAAGAGAGAAACCGTGAAAACCTGAGCTTCCGGCTTCGATTTTTTGTGAGCCGTAACTCCAATAAAAAATCTAATCCGATAAAAGTGTTCGTATCCTCTTCTTTTATACGTTGGCATCACTTTTTTTGGTAAAAGTTGACGATGACGTACCTCCTCTTTCCTTTGAGTTCGACCAATTGGAGTTTTAGGAAGTACAGACAATTTTTAACGTTTTCTTCTTCAGCGGCTCGGTCAGAAAATTTCTCCAAAGCTTCCGTTGTTTTGATTTTATACGGATGTAGGGTTTGATAATTTTATAATAATTAAATGTGAATGTTATAAGTGAATGTTGGTTTGATTGATTATTGTTGTGAGTTTGATTGAGTTTTATGTTAAAATATTGTTGAATTATTCTTGTTGCTTGTAAATTGTGATTCGGCCATGAAAACATTAGAACAGCCCAGCTAGAATTATTTTGATAAGTAGCACATAATCAGGTAACATAGCATATATGATATAGCAAATCCCAAACAAATAGGAAAACCCAAATAATTCAAATATATGCAAATGATGTATGCCTACCTTATGGCTGATGAGTTTCATCTGTCGGTTATAAAGCCAACTCGACAAGTACTGGTAGCTAATCATTGGACTGTCCCTCTGTCGTGCATCCCCAACTCGAGTTATTCACAATTATAATCATAATCACACAACACCCACACTGGTGTTTATCCATGGGGGCGAGCTCATTCGGAACTTTTACAGTGTCCGGCCATACTTACGACATAGGGTCAACAGAATCTCGGATCTCCACCTGGAGCAAGTGGAGCCGACCCACTGCATCTACCCAAGGGAATCCGAACTCAGATAATTTCACAAATCTCAAATCATATTCGACTGGGAGCAAGTGGGGGCTAACCACTGCATCTACCCCAGGAGTCTCAAAACCAAACCCGGAGCAAGTGGAATCACTCCACTGCATCTATCCAGGCAGGTATGTCTCACCACGTCCCGGAGCAAGTGAAATCACCACTATTGCCACTACTACCCAGGCGTGACAATCTCTTACCCGGAGCAAATGAGACAAACCACAACCCTTGCTACTACCCAGGCATCACAATCTTTGACCCGGAGCAAGTGGAATAAACCACAACCCTTGCGTCCACCCGGAGAGCCTCTATACTAACCAACCTAGAGCAAATGGGGCACAACCACAACCCTTGCATCTACCCAGGAGGTACGTTCTCATATGCCCAAGAAAAATCAAGGAGGGGATCCTAACCTCCCACCATCTCGCTGGGGGCGATTTTACAATACCAGGAAGAACAAGGAAGGGGATCCTCACCTTCCTTCATTTCTCAGGGGTAGCACTTTCGAGAAAGAGAGCTTAAGATAAAATAATCATTCAAAGTCATATTTTCATTTTCAACCATAAATTAATATTTATCATAGCCATCCGACTCATAACATAACCCATAACTAGCCAATAATCATTATTAAATATAGCCCTTCGACTCACGGCATACACCGCACTTCCATCATCACCCTCAGCAACTCATGCACTCATCATTAACTCTCCCCTTACTTCACCCCTAAGCTACCACCCTTCCTAGTCCCTTCTCATTTCTAGGCATACTATAAGGCTTTAAGACTAAAAGGGTGAGAATAGAGGTTTAGAGGTCTGAAATTTGGCTTTAAAAACTCAAAAATCAGTTTTTGGTGAAAACGGGGTCACGCGTGCGCGTCACCCATGCGCACGCGTGGAAGGCTGAAAAAGGTAGAGTGATGCATGAGCGTTGCCCATGCGCATGCATGGAAAGAAAAGAGATCAAGTGACACGTGCGCGTCAGCCACGCGTACGCGTGTGTGCGTTTTGTGCTCCTCGCCCAAAACCAGCATAGTACCAGCGCAACTCTCTGGATTTTTTACTGGACATTTGCATCAATACAGCGACGCGTACGTATTGGCCAGGCGCACGCGTGAGAGAGTAAAAATCATAAGTAACGCATGCGCGTCAGCCATGCGTGCGCGTCGGAGTGTGTTTTTTTAAAAATTTTACTAAGTCTGAAAAAGCTGCAGAATTTTTATTTTCAAACCTCAAACTTCTGCCACACATAACTTCTTCTACAAAATTCCTTTTTCAACCATTTCTAAACCGTTGGAAAGATCGTTAAATGAAATTTCATAAAAATTCAGTTTTGAAGAATTCCTAACTCCAAGGGCCGAGTTACAGACCGCCAAAGTTGATCAAAAATCAATTTTTATCCAAAAACAGAAATCACTAATTATTCCAATGTTCACAAGCCAAATTCATTTCTACTCATCCAAATGACCACAACCCAACCACATTCACATAATTACACTCAACCAAAATCAAACCTACCTCATCTACACAATTCAATTCAATTTCGTCACCTTCCACTCCTAAATTCCTAATTTCTTATTATTCCACATTCCTCCCATTTATTCACACACTCAATATTCAATATCCATTCAATCTCATATGAAATCACACAATACACACATCACTTACCTTTCTTACCTCTTTTCGACCTCCGGCCCAAGATTCACAGCCTCCGGCCCAAATTCACAATTTAAATGCATATTCCACAAACCAATATTCATTATCCAATTCATCAATTCTCAACACACCAAACATACAAATTGCCAAAATTCTCAACCCAATCATTAATTTACATTACATATCAACTATACATATTAGTATCAACTATTTACACAATCCAAACTTAATCCTAGGGGCATCTAGCCTAGAAATTCTCATCACACCACACGGTACTTAAATGAAACTTAAACCGTACCTCTTGTAGCCAAAATAATTGAGCTTCTTCTTGGAAGTCTCCACCAACCCTTAACTCCAAACCTCACCAAAGCTCCTCAAGCAACATCAACCTCCCAATTGTGTACCAAAGTCACCCAATACTCTAACATAATAAATTTTCACACTTATAATCAACCTAGGGTTCATGAGATTGATAAATCACAAGGATTTAAGTATTTCTTATCTCAGTCCATATGAAATAGGGATAGAACCCACTTAGAATCCATGTTAGAGTATCCCTAAACAACCAAAATCACAAGATTTTAACACTAACTACCCAAAAACACATAACAATGGGGAATTTCAAAAATTGGGCAAAGATGAATGAAATACTCATCATAATAACTAGATAGAATCGAAGAGAATGAGAAGAGCGACGCGTGGCCACAAACGACTCGTCAATCGGAATTTCGGAGAGAAAGTTATGGTGATTTGAAATTTGATGAAGTTAGGATTTTCTCTCTTCTTTCTCTCTTCTCCATTTCAGCGCCCCTACCCTCTTTCTTTAGGATTAATGAGTTGAAATGCTCATAATTTATATTTATATATGTTGGGTCTTGGGTCCATTTGGGCCTAGTTCACTTGGTTTACTCTGTTGGCCCAAATTTGGGTCAAAACCTCTAAGATTAGAGTTTTAAATCGTATTTTAAATATTTCTATCTTCTCAAATTAGCAACACGTAGCCGTAAACGGCTCGTCAATCGGAGTTCCGAAGAGAAAGTTATGGTGATTTGAAGTTTGGAAGGCTAGGTTTTCTTCCTCTCTTCTCTCTATCCGCCCTTCCCTCATTTTTAGGGTAAATGAGATGAAATGCTCATAACTAATGTTTATATATGTTCGGTCTTAGGCCCACTTGGGCCCGGCTCACTTAGTTTGGTCTGTTGGCCCAATTTTAGGCCAAAACCTCTAAGATTAGAGTTTTAAATTGTATTTTAAATATTTCTATCTTTCCATATTATAATTTCTTATTTCTTAAAATTATTCACTTCTAATTAATTTTCTCAACCACAGTACCAGACAGATCGTAGCTGGTACTGCCGGTCAAATTTTTAGTGCGTATTTTTATTTAGAAATCTATGTTTTCTGACTCAGAAAAATTCACTGAGTCCAAATATCATATTTAAATTATCAAATTCCGATTGCTAGATTTTCTAATCACATTCGCTCCTATTTAATTTATTATTTAATTAATTACGGTTTGACCGGATTTTACATTACTTATCAAATAAACTTAAAATATAAACAAAAAATAGTTATATACTGGACCTAGCATCACTTGAAAGAATCATGAAAAATAATCAACTAACCTTATCATCCATGAGAACCATTTCTATGTAACCCGTCTTGCTCTTGTCAAATTTGGATGGGACTTTTCATAACTTTATAATGCTTGCCTTTATTTTCCAAACTTTTTCATCACATAATCTAACATAGGTAATACTATTGATAGAATCGTAACTAGTAGCCACTAGGTATGAAAAATAAAAAAACAGAAGAAGAATTATGTCTGAATTATAAATTCTCTAAATGATAAATAATTATAAAAATTTACTATTACTTATTATATACCAATAAAATTAAATTTGTTAACTAATTGAAGGTAAATAATATTTGGTAATTATTTTAACATTTAATTAAAATTTATTTTTTGTAATGAGATTGATCAATAATTTTTTAATTATTTTTATCGTATATTGTCTCATAACTTACTAAATGATTAATCTTTTTAATTAATCTTGTATTCATACAATATTATTTTACGGTAATATTATGTTTTACTTTTTAAAATATTATGTATGTACCATCTAGACTTTTGTTGTTGTTGTTGTTGTTGTTGTTGTTGTTGTTGTTGTCGTTGTCGTCGTCTAATTGATATCAAAATAAATGGGTCATCGTTAACGTGTGCACCAACTATCTACTAATAAAATTATTGCATATGAATGAGAATTAGAATTATATCAATTAATATAATTATAATAATTAAAAATATTTATGATTGATAATTAGTTTAATAATTCATTGAATATTGATTTTATATAATTACAATGAAAATATTTTCTTAAATTAGTATAATTATGCATTATTTATTAAATTCACTAAATGTTATTATTCATTAAATTCATTAAATGCTATCATTTAGGAAGGAAAAAGAGTTGATGAAGAATTGACACCTCACTTTAATTAGTTGGGGGAAAAATACAATTTTAATATATTAAGTAGATAAATTCTGCTTGATTTCTCAATCAGAAAATTTGAGAAAACATAGAACTTCCCCTCGATCAGTTCATTCTCAAACATCTTTCTCAAATAATTTCTAATTGAACAATGAATTTTATCACACTGTAAAACAAATTAAATATAAAAGCTATTAGCACTTATGAAACTATTAAATCGATCTGTCTTTGATTCATGCAAGGGTTTACTTATCAAATAAACTTAAAATACGAACAAAAAATATTTATAAACTGGACCTAACATCACTTGAAAGAATCATGAAAAATAATCAATCAACTTTATCATCCATGAGAACCATTTTTATGTAAACTGACTTGCTTTTGTCAAATTTGGATGGGACTTTCCATAACCTTATAATTCTTACATTTATTTTTCAAACTTTTTGATCACATAATCTATCATAGGTAATACTATTGATAGAATCGTAGCTAGTAGCCATTAGGTATGAAAAATAAAAAATAGAAGAAGAACTATGTCTGAATTATGAATTCTCTAAATGATAAATAATTGTAAAAATTTACTATTACTCATTATATATAGATATATACACACACTAATTGAACACGGTAATAATTAGCCAATATTTTCAATGGAGATACTTGTTATAATTAGGCAAATATTATGCCATTATGTTTTATTAACCTTTATAGATAATGATATCAATCACAATTTATTATTAATATCCTAATTCTTTATTATTATTATTATTATTATTATTATTATTTGATGAGTGGTTATTTTATACGTTTTTTGGCATCATTTTCATATTGTTTTAGTTATGTTTTGTATAAGTTTTATTATATTTTCATAGGTTTTACTGCAAATTTTACATTTTTGGATTCTACTTTGAGTTGTTGTGTTTTATGGTGATTTCAGGTAATTTTTTGCTAAAATTTAGGAGTTTTGGCCAAGTCCAGTTCAGAGGCAAGGAAAGCATAGCAGATGCTGTCAGATTCTGACCTCCGTGTACTCAAACGAGCATTTCTGGAGCTTTCTAGCAATATATGATGGTCTATACTTTTCTTTGAAGGAGCTTGCCCATATTGGGCATTGAATGTCAAGGAGCTACCACCTGGCTAGCGTTCAACGCCCCAAGGAGACAAGCCAGCGTTGAACGCCCAAGACACAAGGCAGTGCCAAGTACCCTCTAATGAGCGTTCAACACCCATTCCTCAAAGTTGGATGCCAAGCTCAGCCCAAGTACTCAACCAAAGTGGGCCCAAAGATGGATTTTCGCACCTCTAGTCTAGCCTGTCATACTTTTTGTACTTCTTAGTTATTAGATTAGTATAAAAAGGAGAAGATCACCCATGTTTATGATCTTCTGCCTCATCTTTATCTTTTCACGTTTTACATTACTTTCTGTAAAAGCATGAGAAACTAAACCTCCTAAGTTAGGGTTAGGAGCTTTGCTAATTCTTATGAATTAATAATATTACTATTCTATTTCAATACACTTTTGATTTCATTCCCTAGTGCATTTTTGTTCTTCATCTCATGAATTGAGGATGACCCATGACAATCATCCTTGTTCTAGATGGGTTCCGTGTGAGTCCTGACCTGGATAGCATTGAACCACAGCTAGAGAATGCACTGCGGATTCCAAGAGCGTGCCTGGGCGACTTTGGATATGTGACATATAATCCCGCTGACCGTGGGTTACTGAGATTTCTGTGGCATCAAGGCTAGAGTATGAGAAGCAGCGTTCCCTAATCTGGAAGATCCGACCTTGTTTGTGGCGTTTTGAGTAGGATCGCGAAGGGAAGTGGATTGCTTAGGTCTTCACCTTTGACTATAGTGGGAAGCCATGAGTTAACTTGATGAGGATGCTACATGAGTTGCTCGGATATAGTGGACTGCTATGGTTTAGAAGAGACTAACTTGATGAGGATGCTACATGCGTTAGTCAATTACAGCGGCCATTGAATGAGTCATTCGTTGTTGAAGTAGACAGTAAGAAAAGTTAATCCAAAAAGAATACGCATCTCCGAAACCTTAACTAATATCCTTCAATGCTTTTACACTAATCTGGTATTTCGTTCTTACTATTTCATTTATGCTTTCAAATAAACAACCATCTTTTCTAATCGCTTGACTAAGATTTACAAGATAACCATTGTTTGATCAATCCGACAATCACCGTGGGATTCGACCTTCACTCACATGAGGTATTATTTGGATGACACGATGCACTTGCCAGTTCAGTTGTGCGGAGTTCAATTTCACGCACCATTATTATCTACTAATTGATATTAAATTAAATGAGTCATCATTATTGTGTACACCAATAAAATACCAATAAAATTAAATTTGTTAACTAATTGAAGATAAACAATATTTGGTAATTATTTTAGCATTTAATTAAAATTTATTTTTTTGTAATGAGATTGATTAATGATTTTTTAATTATTTTTATCGTATATTGTCTAATAACTTACTAAATGATTAATCTTTTTAATTAATCTTGTATCCATACAATATAATTTCACGATAATATAATTTTATGGTAATATTATGCTTTACTTTTTAAAATATAAAGTATATTTTTTGTCCTTAAAATTTGGTAAAAGTTTCAAAAATACTCCTAAATTTTATTTTGTTTTAATTTTGTCCCAAAAATTTTCGATTTGCATCAAATATACTCTCGACGTCTAAATTTTTAAAAAAATTTAAGACCAATCTAACAATAATGGATGAAAATTATGCTTAATTTGCTTGTATTGAGGGTTGTTCTTATGAAATTGTTGTTAAATTGGTCTTAAATTTTTGAAAAATTAGCCATCAGGGAGTATATTTGATGCAAATCGAAAATTTTTGGGACAAAATTGAAATAAAATAAAACTTAGGAATATTTTTAAATTAATATAATTATAATGATTAAAAATATTTATGATTGATAATTATTTTAATAATGCATTGAATATTAATTTTATATATATAATTATAATGAAGATATTTTTATAAATTAATATAATCATGCATTATTCATTTAATTCAGTAAATGCTATTATTCATTAAATTCATTAAATGCTATCATTTGGGAAGAAAAAAGAATTGACGAGGAATTGACACATCACTTTAATTAGTTGGAGAAAAACTAAATTTTAGTATATTAGGAAGATAAATTCCGCTTGATTCCAAAATCAGAAAATTTGAGAAGGCATATAACTTTCTTTGAATCAGTTCATTCTCAAATATCTTTGTCAAATAATTCTTGATTAAATAATAAATTTTAGCTCACTGTAAAACAAATTAAATATAAAGCTATTAGCACTTATGAAACTATTAAATCGCACCGTGTTTGATTCATGCAAGGGTTTATTTATCAAATAAACTTAAAATACGAACAAAAAATATTTATAAACTTGACCTAACATCACTTGAAAGAATCATGAAAAATAATCAACTAACCTTATCATCCATGAGAACCATTTCTATGTAACTATCTTACTATTGTCAAATTTGGATGGGACTTTCCATAACCTTATAATTCTTTCCTTTATTTTCTAAACTTTTTCATCACATAATCTACTATAGATAATACTATTGATAGAATCGTAGCTAGTAGCCATTAGGTACAAAAAATAAAATCAGAAGAACTATGTCTGAATTATGAATTCTCTAAATGATATATAATTGTAAAAATTTACTATTACTCTTTATATATATATACACACACACACCAATTGCACATGGTAATAATTAGCAATAGAATCGTAGCTAGTAGTCATTAGGTATGAAAAATAAAATCAGAAGAACTATGTCTGAATTATGAATTCTCTAAATGATAAATAATTGTAAAAATTTACTATTACTCTTTATATATATATACACACACACACACCAAGACACACATTAATTGCACACGGTAATAATTAGCCAATATTTTTAATAAGGATCCCGCTAGGGAGACAATGGACTATTTGTACAATGTGTACAATGAGCTATTGAGTTACAAAATGAACATCTTCTATACTATTTAGAATAACCATCCGAGTACTAGCGATAATAAACATTTTCCCAAAACTTTAAACTGATTTTGGGGTTCACCAAGAATCGAACTCTTGATCTTTCGGATCTAGCGCTCTAATACCATGTCATAATACCACTCATCCCAAAAGCTTCAGCTGATGGAAAATGTAACACCCTAACTATCAAAATGTCACGCTTCCGGCTGCGCCACTCTGATAGCTCGGGTATTACGATGACTTTTAAAATATTTAATACTAAAATATGAGCCTGTTTAAAAAAATTAAACCGTATAATCGCTCAAGAGGCTTCTTATCTGATAACATACAACCACATTTACAAAACAAACCATAATACTTACAAAAGATACATATACATATATCTACATATTATTAATATTGCAAGCATTACATAATCAAAATCCTATCCCTCTTGTGAAGACTTGCAAAATTAAAGGCGAGGGAAACATAAAACTAAAATAATACAAAATAATGTCGAATAAACAGAAAATAAATATAACTCTCCTGAAACTCCGTCGCCCATATCCTGAAAAGGGAAAAACCTGTAGGGGAGTGAGAACATCGTCCTCGAAAGGGTTCTCACTATAGGGTTATAGAATTGCTATAATAAGATACAAAAATAAAACCGTTTTTAATGTATAGTGATTAATAACCGCCTTATGCTTCTTTTCAAAACCAAATATTTAATATTCAAAATCCGAAATCCTTTCTAAAAGGGAAAGCTGTTAATTTCTCAGAAATCTAAAAGCTCTTTTTTTTAAGTTTTTTCCTAGACAGCATGAATGACCAAACTGTTCCAAGCATAGGTTCATTAAGTCTATGCTGAACCAGTTTGGTTTTTCATACTTTTCTAAACCGAAAACACAACCAAACACAGCATTCAGCCCATCTTATAATCAACCACGGCCCTAGGCCCAAGCAGCTCAATCAACAACCAATTCATCACAATCCAACCAATTCTCAGCCACAAACACAAGTAAGAAGGTTCAAACACAATCAAGCAGTTATATCAAGTAGAGCAATTAGCAATTAACATAACTATTCACATAGGCAAACCAATTATAATATGCACACCCAAACAATGTCATATAAATGCATATAATGCATGCCTGTCCTACTGGCCATGAGCTCACGCGTCGGTTATGTTTCCAGACCCGACTCGGATAAGCGGGATTCTACCACCATCCTTATCCGTAGGTTCCACAAGCAAGCGGGACTAAACCACCATCCTTGCCCGGAACACGCAAGCAGGATTTAAACCACCATCCTTGCCAAATAATTTATCAATATGTGAGCAGGACAAAACCACCATCCTCACTGTAGGTGGGACAAAACCACCATCCTTGCATAACGGTTTACGCACTGAGCAAGCGAGACTATACCACCATCCTTGCCAGGCCTCATCATATTCTCAATAACATCCACAGTCAATCAGACTCAAAATCTTATTTCAAAAATCATTCTTGGCCCACTTTCAAATCACAAACGTATTCAGTTCACATCTTACCAAGAATCACTTTTCTTAAGTAAATTTTCTTTTCAAAACTTTCAAACAACTTCATAACCAAGCCAGATTCAAAATCTCTTCTGAAAGACTCAAAATCACTCATTTTCAAATCATTCGCTCCATCACTTTGAAATCAAGAGTTATTAATCAACAACCTTGGCAAGGACTCAAGACTTTAGGGAAGAATAACCTGCCTCATTTCTTAAACTCTTCAGAAATTCTCAGAATCATAGTTGCTTAAGTTGAGATAAATTAAAGTAAAGATTTAAAATCAAAACCAAAGCATGTAAGCCAAGAGTTCTGAACCAGTTTCAAAACCAAAATTATTTAAGTCCAAGAAAAAAACCCAATTTCTTTTCATTCTTAAATCAGAAACTCTCCCAAAAGCTCAGAATTGTTTAGTCGAACTTAAAGTCGAACTTAAAGAATACTTTAAGAGCAACACGAAATTAATTAATCAAGTTCAATTTCTTTCAAATTCTGCTAAACTCACCCAAAGGTACTTCTTTAACCAAACTTCAAAACATAGGCCCCTTCATATTTAAATCAATCGGGAAACATAAACTTTTATTAAACAGTTTAAACTCAAAACACCAATTTATTAATAAATCAAGAACCAATTCGTAGAACCTCTCAAGTCCAAATCTTTTTCTAAATCACATTTTAAAACAGAATCTAGATTTTTATGAAAATTCGGTAGCATCTCCCCTAAAACTTGGACTTTGCCACCCTTTCGGGTCCCAACCAAACCAATCCTCGACTCCTTTTCAAAGGATTCAAGACCAAATCAGTTTCCAATAAACAAAACTCAGAACTTTAAATATCAAAAATCATTTCAAGCCAAACCAATCAAAAATCTCAATTTTAATAAAATTAGATATTATCTCAGTCAAGCAGACAACCATATTCATCTAAGATAAACCAAACAATGCATAGGACTTACATAATCACCAGAAAAGCATTTCACTCGTCGTATCAATTTATAACAATTCCACTTTAAAATAAATTAGTTTTATAAAAACCCTACCTCGGTAAGTGAAACCATAATCCAAACGTGTCAACTGAACTCTTTTCTCTCAGCCCATAATCAACAGCAACCAAAACCTCAGCTCCGCTTACTTTCTCAATAGCAAAACAGCCTCAATCGTGACATGCAAACTCGATTTCTAATTCCTAAAAATATTAATATCGTGAAAATCTTAAAACCCATAACGAAAAACTAACGATGAGGGTTCGAAATAGAGTACATTTACGGTGACAGCAGAATTGAGCAGCCACAATTCCGAACTGATTCGGCGGGAGCTTCGTCAACGGCTAGAAACTCCAGTGGTTCAACGGCAACCTAAAAATTCGACATGCAAACCTCGGAGCTCGACCCTACGGTAACCAAGATCTCAGAATCTCTAGCCAAACATAACAGAATATTGATTTCAAAGGTTCTGGAATGAAATGCTTACCAAGACGATCAGGGTTCCACTGGCGGTCACCAGCAATGACGGTTATGGCGGCGGTAACGTCAGCAGACAGCCTAACGGCAACAGAAGTCACACCGGCGCGAATCAGAGGCACGAATGGCGGCGATGGTGTCCACGACGACGGCACAGCGGCGGCGCTGGTTCTTCCCAGCTCGTCGGGGTTCAGGCTCGGTCTCTCCTCTCTCATCTGGACTCAACGGCGACACGGGCTTCAGGGAACGGCGATGCCGACCTCTCCTCGCGCGGCCCTCTCCTTGGGTTTTGGTCTTCCTCCGTGACGGCGTGCAGCAGAACGCGATAATCGGTTCGGCGGCGGAATAGGTTCGGCGGCAGCAGGCAGCAATGCCATGGTGG
Organism: Arachis ipaensis; assembly: GCF_000816755.2. Classification (NCBI taxonomy): domain Eukaryota; kingdom Viridiplantae; phylum Streptophyta; class Magnoliopsida; order Fabales; family Fabaceae; genus Arachis; species Arachis ipaensis. The sequence continues at coordinate 138,064,349 of NC_029789.2, read as the reverse complement.
CTTGGTAGTGACGTGACGACGGCTGGGCGGCGAGTTTGGTGGCGGATCGGCGGCAGGGCGCAGCTCTCCGTCGCTCTCTCCCTCTTTTCCCCCTTCTCCCTTACCGTAGCTCCCCTCTCCTCTCATCCCTTTCTTTCGTTTCTCTCTCTTTTTTTTTTTTTCTTTGTTTTGAGTGTTGGTGAGCTGGGTAGTGGGTTGTGTGGGCTAACCGTGGGTGTGGGGTGAGGTGAGTGTAGTTTAGTTAGGGTTAGGATAGAAAATTAGGTTTAGGTATTTTTTTTTGTGAACAATAGGGATAGTAGTGTAATTTTATGAAATAAATAAAAAGTAGGATAATAATAAAAATCAAATTAAATATAAAGTATCCATCTTTTAAAAAAATATCTTCTAATTAATAATCTTTAAATAATTTTCGGTTAAATACCAATTTAGTGAAAATTGGAGATAAGTAAATTAATCCTCCTTTATTTATAAAATAAGGTTAAAATTTATATATTAAAATTAAGACATGAAATACTCATTATTTTTCAATTATAAGGACTCTAAATAATAAATAAGAGTTTACTCAACCTTTATATATAGAATTTCCAAAAATATTATCTTAAATAAATATAATGGATCATAAATAATTTATTAATTTCTTTTCAAAATTCGGGATCTTACACTAACACGATCTCTCCAAATAATGAATTAACTTGTGACCTCATGACATATGGTAGTTAGCAAAGAACAAACAAGCAAAAGTCCAATGATAAATCAGGACCAACGGAAACTCTGAAGCTACTGTGACTGGGATTAGCAATCCATTTAATATTGGATTACTTTTGAAAAAGTAGAGAGATTGTTAATACCTTAGATAGGTATTATATTTGACCATGAATCCATAGCCCCAGGAGGACAAGGAGAGCAATTCCAAGAGTAACAAGGAGGACATATTTCATGCTAAGAAAGACACCGGCCTCGGTAACTTCAATAGTGCCGTTAAAGAAGGTATTCTGGTAAGGATGCCGGTCTATCTCATACAAAATAGTGCCAACAAGGTCAAAAGTTCCAGGCTAAAATCACATGTATCAAATGTAAGACCCGGTTAATTAACGGCTAATTAACCCATAAATGAGAATTTATTCTAGAAAGCCAAAAATGTTATTTTTATGGCTAAATGTGATAGAGGAGATTGAGACGAGAATTTTGGTACCAATTTTATAGAATTCGGACCAAGATTGGACCGAACGGGCCAAACCGGGCCAACCGGACCCAAAGTGGGCCCTTGGCCCAACTAAACTAAACCAAAACCCTAGTTTTCAGCACTCTCTCTCCTCACAACACTCATATTCACGCTGAAATGGAGTAAGGGAGGGGAAGAACACTCTCTCAAGTTCTATCTCTCACTTGATCTTCAAACCACCATAACTTTTGATCTAGAGCTCCGATTGCCGCTCCATTTTTTTTTTTCTTTGTTTTGAGTGTTGGTGAGCTGGGTAGTGGGTTGTGTGGGCTAACCGTGGGTGTGGGGTGAGGTGAGTGTAGTTTAGTTAGGGTTAGGATAGAAAATTAGGTTTAGGTATTTTTTTTTGTGAACAATAGGGATAGTAGTGTAATTTTATGAAATAAATAAAAAGTAGGATAATAAAAATTAAATTAAATATAAAGTATCCATCTTTTAAAAAAATATCTTCTAATTAATAATCTTTAAATAATTTTCGGTTAAATACCAATTTAGTGAAAATTGGAGATAAGTAAATTAATCCTCCTTTATTTATAAAATTAGGTTAAAATATATATATTAAAATTAAGACATGAAATACTCATTATTTTTCAATTATAAGGACTCTAAATAATAAATAAGAGTTTACTCAACCTTTATATATAGAATTTCCAAAAATATTATCTTAAATAAATATAATGGATCATAAATAATTTATTAATTTCTTTTTAAAATTCGGGATCTTACATCCTACCCCACTTATGAAAATTTTTGTCCTCGAAAATTATAACTTAATACACAACATACTAAAATAGTTTATAATGCTTTACTTTTGTATACTTTAGAAAAGTAGATGTCTTGCCATATATATATACACATAATTTTCCAAATACTGGATGACTCGTAAAACTTAAATGTGAGGGTAAAGCATGGTCTAAGCAAAAGTTAAGAGATGGTTAAAACAAAAATGATACAGGGGGTTACTATTTTACCAAAATTTGGAGCACAAGAAGGTGCAAGTGTTCAAGTTAGGTGTTTGCAAAAACAAAGGGGTATCTAGGTGGCAAAGGTTTGAAAACAGGTTGACTTGAACAAACAGGATAATGTCTGTGCATAGACTGTGTACCAACTTCAGAGCTTCAACTTCCCAACTTCATTAGTCACTTCAGAAATCCATAACCTGTCACAAGCCTAACATCCACAAATTTTTATGAGGAACAAACTACTATGCTCTTCATAACGTTGCACACTTACCGCTTCACCTTCTATATCCATAAACCACTTCTTAAAGAACTAATGTATCACTTACTATACCTAAAAGTCGCATGTGACACTACAACAATTCTCGCGCTTATTCAGAAGTATACAAGACCTTGAAAAAGGACAAGCGACAAAGACAAAATCCACAAGAGCTTGAAAGGATTGTTGAGATCACAAGTAATCAGGGATGCAAAAGGAGTGAAAAGTGCCAGAAAGGAAATTAGTTTGGCAATCTCAAGAATGACTCCCGAATCAATGAAATCTAATGGGAATAATAAAAGAAAAGTAGTGTTGTAATTTGAACAAAATCAAGTTGAATCAAAGAAGTGTGAAGTTTATAGAAGAAGAATGCCTTAAACTTAAGACAAAGTTTATAAGACTTGAGTTAGGATTAAGAGTACCTTCGAACGCATTGCTCATAAAGAATAGAAACTTTTTCAAAACCCATTTCATATTCTCAAAGAAAAGGTGTAACCAACATTTTGCAAAAGAATAACAAGAGTATGAATGTGGCATCACTTTAATGCAAATTTCATGTTGAAATAGATTATGTAGAGTTTTTAAAACAAAATGAACACTAGCTTGACTAAAAGCAAATTATTTCCTCAAATATTTAGAAAGGCAGTTAGGTGCACAACTTAACCAAAAGTATGCATAAAACTCGAAAGAAAATTAAAAGTTTGTTCAAAATTTTCTCAAAGCTCATATTCAATCAAATGTGTGTAAAGGTTATAACAAAGATAGAAGAAGTCAAACTTTATTTAGAAAAGAAAAATCCAAGGTAAAAATTTCCGTAAACACACTTTTATCAAAAGCAGGATTCCGCGTACGCACGATAAGGTTTTTAGAATTTCACGTAAAGAAGTGTACGCTAAGTCAAAACAATCTTATCAAAATTTAATAAATGGCTTTCAGTTACAATCAAGCAAGAAAATTTTAATTTGAAACTTCTTTAAAAAGAACTCAACATCTTTAAAATAGTTCAAAACAAGACTCCGAAAGTATACTTGAAATTACCACTTTCACGGGAATATTCAGGAGATTAAGGTGCACTTAAAAGGAAATCAGTCCATATGAGAAAGGATCTTTAAATCAAGGGAATTTAAACAAAATTCACTAGGCTTGAAATATCAAACAAGTTTTCAATTGATCCAAAGGAATACAAAACGCACAAGAAAAGACAAATCAATCAATAGAAAATTCTCAAAAAAGAACCTTTGACTAAAGAATGACAATTAAGAGGGCAAACGGTGCATTAGATGGAAACAAAGTCAAGCTGACTCAGATGAGTGTGAGATTCATAAGAGAAGGAAAATTAAGACTAACGGTGACGTTTATAAAAGTAAGAGAGTAATTAAATACAGAATCAAATATGACATCCATAGAAGTGAAAAGTTCAAAAAGGAATTGGTCCATCCTTGAAAGGGAAGATATGAATCCAACATTTTCAAAAGAGTAAAGAATGCTTAATTAACTGTTATGCTAAACCAAATTCAAATTAAAAAATAGATCAAGTGAAGTTTATTAAACGGAAATCAACTAAAAAGAGACAAAAATCTTCCTTTAAAAATTATCTAAATACATAATCAAGCAAAAATATTCATAAAAATTGTATTATGGTCGTTAGAAAATCAAGTTGTATATATATTTTTTAAAATAAGTATATTTTCATAAACCAGTGAAAGAACTGGCGAAGTATTAGGAGTAAATGGTTTCTAAACTGCATAAAAAATAAATTTCAAAGTTTTATTTAGAGAAGGTTATACCGAATCAAAAATGATTTTATAAAGGCTTTAAGAAAGATGGTTGTAGATATAGTCAAGTAAGAGAGAAGTTAAATCACAATTTCTTTAAAAAGAACTCGGAATAGGAGCTTAAAGGAATACACTGCATCAACAAGACCAAAGTTGTACCAAAGAATATATGGATCAAGAAAAGAGTTTAAACAAAGGAAGGCAAACACACCAAGGACGTTAGGCAGACATATGCGGTTGGAATCAAAGGAGAAAGCATATGAATAGAGGAAGAGGGTTGGAACAATCAAACTACTTCCCAAAAGAAAATAGCAAACAAGAATTTCAAGATAAACCATGAAAGAACACGTTACATGACTTCAGCAGAAAACCAAACACATAGCTGCTACCTTGAAAATTAATTTCTAACGTTTCCAAAACCTGTGATTCGCGTTTCCTACAACTCGCATATCGTCTATGATAACCCATTAGTGCTTTCATATACATAAGTCACTAATATTAAGCCGGCCAAACTTAATACCAAGAAGTATGCAATGACAGGCTAACAACATTAATCAATAGACATTCATGTGCATAAAGCTCTAATTCTTGTTATCCGAACAAGACCTACTACATGACAGACGCTCAGAGTATGCAAATAAAGCATAATCGGTCCATTCCTTAGGCTCTACAAGAAGGACCGCTCTGATACCATAATGTAACACCCTAACTATCAAAATGTCACGCTTCCGGCTGCGCCACTCTGATAGCTCGGGTATTACGATGACTTTTAAAATATTTAATACTAAAATATGAGCCTGTTTAAAAAAATTAAACCGTATAACCACTCAAGAGGCTTCTTATCTGATAACATACAACCACATTTACAAAACAAACCATAATACTTACAAAAGATACATATACATATATCTACATATTATTAATATTACAAGCATTACATAATCAAAATCCTATCCCTCTTGTGAAGACTTGCAAAATTAAAGGCGAGGGAAACATAAAACTAAAATAATACAAAATAATGTCGAATAAACAGAAAATAAATATAACTCTCCTGAAACTCTGTCGCCCATATCCTGAAAAGGGAAAAACCTGTAGGGGAGTGAGAACATCGTCCTCGAAAGGGTTCTCACTATAGGGTTACAGAATTGCTATAATAAGATACAAAAATAAAACCGTTTTTAATGTATAGTGATTAATAACCACCTTATGCTTCTTTTCAAAACCAAATATTTAATATTCAAAATCTGAAATCCTTTCTAAAAGGGAAAGCTGTTAATTTCTCAGAAATCTAAAAGCTCTTTTTTTTTTAAGTTTTTTCCTAGACAGCATGAATGACCAAACTGTTCCAAGCATAGGTTCATTAAGTCTATGCTGAACCAGTTTGGTTTTTCATACTTTTCTAAACCGAAAACACAACCAAACACAGCATTCAGCCCATCTTATAATCAACCACGGCCCTAGGCCCAAGCAGCTCAATCAACAACCAATTCATCACAATCCAACCAATTCTCAGCCACAAACACAAGTAAGAAGGTTCAAACACAATCAAGCAGTTATATCAAGTAGAGCAATTAGCAATTAACATAACTATTCACATAGGCAAACCAATTATAATATGCACACCCAAACAATGTCATATAAATGCATATAATGCATGCCTGTCCTACTGGCCATGAGCTCACGCGTCGGTTATGTTTCCAGACCCGACTCGGATAAGCGGGATTCAACCACCATCCTTATCCGTAGGTTCCACAAGCAAGCGGGACTAAACCACCATCCTTGTCCGGAACACGCAAGCAGGATTTAAACCACCGTCCTTGCCAAATAATTTATCAATATGTGAGCGGGACAAAACCACCATCCTCACTGCAGGCGGGACAAAACCACCATCCCTGCATAACGGTTTACGCACTGAGCAAGCGGGACTATACCACCATCCTTGCCAGGCCTCATCATATTCTCAATAACATCCACAGTCAATCAGACTCAAAATCTTATTTCAAAAATTATTCTTGGCCCACTTTCAAATCACAAACGTATTCAGTTCACATCTTACCAAGAACCACTTTTCTTAAGTAAATTTTCTTTTCAAAACTTTCAAACAACTTCATAACCAAGCCAGATTCAAAATCTCTTCTGAAAGACTCAAAATCACTCATTTTCAAATCATTCGCTCTATCACTTTGAAATCAAGAGTTATTAATCAACAACCTTGGCAAGGACTCAAGACTTTAGGGAAGAATAACCTGCCTCATTTCTTAAACTCTTCAGAAATTCTCGGAATCATAGTTGCTTAAGTTGAGATAAATTAAATTAAAGATTTAAAATCAAAACCAAAGCATGTAAGCCAAGAGTTCTGAACCAGTTTCAAAACCAAAATTATTTAAGTCCAAAAAAAAACCCAATTTCTTTTCATTCTTAAATCAGAAACTCTCCCAAAAGCTCAGAATTGTTTCGTCGAACTTAAAGAATACTTTAAGAGCAACACAAAATTAATTAATCAAGTTCAATTTCTTTCAAATTCCGCTAAACTCACCCAAAGGTACTTTTTTAACCAAACTTCAAAACATAGGCCCCTTCATATTTAAATCAATCGGGAAACATAAACTTTTATTAAACAGTTTAAACTCAAAACACCAATTTCTTAATAAATCAAGAACCAATTCGTAGAACCTCTCAAGTCCAAATATTTTTCTAAATCACATTTTAAAACAGAATCTAGATTTTTATGAAAATTCGGCAGCATCTCCCCTAAAACTTGGACTTTGCCAACCTTTCGGGTCCCAACCAAACCAATCATCGACTCCTTTTCAAAGGATTCAAGACCAAATCAGTTTCCAATAAACAAAACTCAGAACTTTAAATATCAAAAATCATTTCAAGCCAAACCAATCAAAAATCTCAATTTTAATAAAATTAGACATTATCTCAGTTAAGCAGACAACCATATTCATCTAAGATAAACCAAACAATGCATAGGACTTACATAATCACCAGAAAAGCATTTCGCTCGTCGTATCAATTTATAACAATTCCACTTTAAAATAAATTAGTTTTATAAAAACCCTACCTCGGTAAGCGAAACCATAATCCAAACGTGTCAACTGAACTCTTTTCTCTCAGCCCAGAATCAACAGCAACCAAAACCTCAGCTCCGCTTACTTTCTCAATAGCAGAACAGCCTCAATCGTGACATGCAAACTCGATTTCTAATTCCTAAAAATATTAATATCGTGAAAATCTTAAAACCCATAACGAAAAACTAACGATGAGGGTTCGAAATAGAGTACACTTACGGTGACAGCAGAATTGAGCAGCCGCAATCCCGAACTGACTCGGCGGAAGCTTCGACAACGGCTAGAAACTCCAGTGGTTCAACGGCAACCTAAAAATTCGACATGCAAACCTCGGAGCTCGACCCTACGGTAACCAAGATCTCAGAATCTCTAGCCAAACATAACAGAATATTGATTTCAAAGGTTCCGGAATGAAATGCTTACCAAGACAATCAGGGTTCCCCTGGCGGTCACCAGCAACAGTGGTTATGGCGGCGGTGACGTCAGCGGATAGCCTAACGGCAACAGAAGTCACACCGGCGCGAATCAGAGGCACGAATGGCGGCGATGGTGTCCACGACGACAGCATAGCGGCGGCGCTGGTTCTTCCCAGCTCGTCGGGGTTCAGGCTCAGTCTCTCCTCTCTCATCTGGGCTCGACGGCGACACGGGATTCAGGGAACGGCAACGCCAACCTCTCCTCGCGCGGCCCTCTCCTTGGGTTTTGGTCTTCCTCCGTGACGGCGTGCAGCAGAACGCGATAATCGGTTCGGCGGGATATCAAATTAAATGGATCACCATTAATGTGTACATCAACTATCTACTAATAAAATTATTGCATATGAATGAGAATTAGAATTATATCAAATAATATAATTATAATGATTAAAAATATTTATGATTTATAATTATTTTAATAATGCATTGAATATTAATTTTATATAATTATAATGAAGATATTTTTTAAATTAGTATAATCGTGCATTATTCATTAAATTGACTAAATGCTGTTATTCATTAAATTCACTAAATGCTATCATTTGGGAGGAAAAAAAAGTTGACGAGCAATTGACACATCACTTTAATTAGTTGGGAAAAAATCCAATTTTAGTATATTAAGTAAGTAGATAGATAGATAAATTCTGCTTAATTCCTAAATCAGGAAAGTTGAGAAGACATATAACTTTCCCTCGATCAGTTCATTCTCAAACATCTTTGTCAAATAATTCTTGATTGAACAATGAATTTTATCACACTGTAAAATAAATTAAATATAAAAGCTATTAGCACTTATGAATCTATTAAATCACACTGTCTTTGATTCGTGCAAGGGTTTACTTATCAAATAAACTTAAAATACGAACAAAAAAGGGCAATTTACACAAATAAAATGATTGAGGAAAACCTTTACGCAAATACAACATTGGCAATTTCCAGACGCAAATGCAACAAACGCAACTGTATATAATCCGCTACACCCTGTAGCGGAGCTCAATTGCACGTAATCCGCTACAGGCTTTCGCAGATTATGTTGAGGGCTGCATTACTCATAAACCGCTACACCTTGTAGCAGTTTATGACCAAATGGCGTTTGTGTATAATCCGCTACACCCTGTAGTAGATTATGAGTATAGTGGTGATTATATATACCGCGTGAGGCTGTAGCGAAAATCATTTGAAGTATTTTGAAAAGAAAGTTAGAGAGAGAAAGTAGAGAGAAAGGAGAGAAAATTCAAATTCTTGAGTAGTTTGGAAGAATGGAGGATGAACAGCGGTTGTACCGGCTCGACGGCGTTGCTCACGTAGCCGGAACCATCGATGAAGAGGTAAGTGTCTCTATTTCCCTTCAATATTTTAATAAATGTATATTTTATTCAATATTAAGGAAGTAATTCATTAATTAGATAGATAGAGACTTAGTTTAGCTTTTGGTTTGAAAATGAAAATTTGAAATTTAAACTTTGACATTTAACATTTAATAGTCAAGGTAGAGAGGTAAATTAGTAATTTCAAAACCTAAGTAGCTTAAGAATAGAAACATAAGCTATAGTTTGGTGATGTCATTGTTAGAAATTAAGCCGGTGTTCTTTATTTCTGAAAATGCAGCCAACTCGATGTGTGTATAGCGTCCGTAGGCAACAAAATATGCCGTTACATGATAGGATCATACCTTACTTGGAGAGGGCTGGGTTGTACTACCTGGCTAGGCTGAACACGCATTAGTTCTGGTTGGATGAGCCTCTGGTCAGTGCATTTATCGAGAGGTGGCAGCCTGAGACCCACACTTTCCATATGCCATTCGGAGAGTGTACTATCACGCTCTAGGACGTGGCATACCAGTTGTCTCGACGATATGATGCGGGAGGAGCAGGTTGGTGGTGATGACGGAGGCCAGGCAGATCATCGCCTTCGTCGATCTGCTGCTAGACGACGGGCTGCTCGTGGTGGACGAGCACCTCCCGTCCATCATGATGACGAGGCTGGATTGTCCCGTCGGGACCCTATAGACACTCATGTTGGTGGCACCGCGGAGGCTAGTATGGGTGGTACACCTTTTACTCACGTATCTAGCTCTCAGGTACTACATGAGTGTAGCACACAGCTGTTAGCCGATCTTGCTACCACTTCTTTCACCATGGATTTGGACGATTAGTTGGGTGGACCCCAGTTCTATGCGGATTTTGCTGAGATCATACGCGATGACGACGTTCATCAGTACCAGAGCCCGATTCCAGGCGGCCCTTCTGACCCTCCGGGGTATAGGCCATAGCCAGCGGATGTGCCGTCCTAGGTTCCTGAGACCCAGCTCCCGGTCGACCTGAATGAGCCCGCAGGCAGTCCGTACGACACTTGGTTCGGCATGGGGGGACGCCACCATTTGCATTTGGAGTTAGGGCACAGGAGGCTCCACCGGGAGATCAGCAAGCGGCTAGGGTTAGGTGTCCGACTCGATGTGGCACAGGCTCGCACCTACTTGGTCCATTCGGGGCGACCATGATGTTGATAGTGACCAGCACTAGCACCGATTGTCTTATTTCCGACCGTTATCCTTGTATGAATTATGACTTATTTATTTCTGTTAGGATTAACGACTTGTGACAGTTATATCTGATCTGTATGAGTTATGTAGTTAACTTATTCTGTGTTATTGTTAATGCTTGGTGGCTATTATTTTTGTACGACTTATTAAGAATGACGATTACATTTTGTATCAATTCGTGCATTTTGCATCATGGGTTGTTACTATTAACATATAATCACCACTATACTCATAATCCGCTACATGCACAAACACCATTTGGTCATAAACCGCTACAGGGTGTAGCGGTTTATGAGTAATGCAGCCCTCAACGTAATCTACGATAGCCTGTAGCAGATTACGTGCAATTGAGTTCCGCTACAGGGTGTAGCGAATTATATACAGTTGCGTTTGTTGCATTTGCATCTGGGAATTGCCAATGTTGTATTTGCGTAAAAGTTTTCCTCAATCATTTTATTTGTGTAAATTGCGCAAAAATATTTATAAACTGGACCTAACATCACTTGAAAGAATCACAAAAAATAATCAACTAACCTTATCATCCATGAGAACCATTTCTATGTAACCGTCTTACTATTGTCAAATTTGGATGGGACTTTCCATAACCTTATAATTCTTTCCTTTATTTTCTAAACTTTTTCAACACATAATCTACTATAGGTAATAATATTGATAGAATTGTAGCTAGTAGTCATTAGGTATGAAAAATAAAATCAGAAGAACTATGTCTGAATTATGAATTCTCTAAATGATAAATAATTGTAAAAATTTACTATTACTCTTTATATATATATACACACACACACCAATTGCACATGGTAATAATTAGCAATAGAATCGTATGTACACCAACTATCTACAAATAAAATTAAATTTGTTAACTAATTGAAGGTAAATAAATATTTGGTAATTATTTTAGTATTTAATCAAAATTTATTTTTTTTTGTAATGAGATTGATCAATGATTTTTTAATTATTTTTATCGTATATTGTCTCATAACTTACTAAATGATTAATCTTTTTAATGAATTTTGTGTCCATACAATATTATTTTATGGTAATTTCACAATAATGTTATGTTTTACTTTTTAAAATATTACGTATGTACCATCTAGACCTTTATTATTATTATTATTTATTATTATTATTATTATTATTATTATTATTATTATTATTATTATTATTATTATTATCTAATTGATATCA
>NC_029789.2:138049538-138052235 GCF_000816755.2 Arachis ipaensis | reverse complement strand
TTGAAAATATTTATGATTGATAATTATTTTAATAATGCATTGAATATTAATTTTATATAATTATGATGAAGATATTTTTTTAAATTAGTATAATTGTGCATTATTCATTAAATTCACTAAATGCTATTATTCATTAAATTCACGAAATAATATCATTTGGGAGGAAAAAAAATTGACGAGCAATTGACACATTACTTTAATTAGTTGGGGAAAAAACTCAATTTTAGTATATTAAGCAAGGTTCAAAAAATCGGATCGATCATCAAACCGCTATAGCTACTGGTTCACTGGTTTATTGGTCCAACCGGTTTAACCGATGGTTCAACCAGAAAAATCGTTTTAAAATAAAATAATAAATAAATTATAAATAAACATCCTAAAATATAATTATAGTATAATATAAATATTAAAATAATTTTTAAATTTAAAAAACTACCTTAAATGTCATCAATCAAATTCATATAGTCTTATTAATATACAAACTCAAGTTAAATAGTATAAAGAAATATCAAATATTAAATATCAACATAAAGATTTATCAATCAGAGAAGTGGTTAATGGAAATACAAAACAATCAGAGAAGTGGTTAATGGAAATACAAAACAATCAAAATAATGCATGCTTTTTTTCTCAAGGTGTGATAGAATCTTATGGCATGGGAGAGGCCTTCACCAATTATCTTACGTTCGTGGGGAGTCAAGATTCTCTGATCAAGTGATCATAGACCTGTGTATAGCATATTCTCAGCAGAAGTTGATCAAAGAAGCTCTAGTGGCCAAAATATTTCAGCAAAACCAGCATTCAACATTCCAAAACCAGCAAAACCAGCAACTATAAATGACCATAGCATTCAGCCATTCAAGTATTCAAATACAAAGCAGAATTCAGCCATTCAAATACAAGTATTCATCAACATTCTAACAAATTAGGCGTTCTGGAATTATTGAATCAGAATTCAAATACAAGTATTCATCAACATTAGGCGTTCTGGAATCACTGAATCAGAATTCAGAACCATACATTCTAACAAATTATCAAATACAAAGCATTCAGCCATTCAACAAATTAACAAATACAAAGCAGCAAAACACAAAAACATCAACATTAGGCATTTTGGAATCATGAATCAGAACCATACATTCTACGAGAGGCCAGCAAAAAAATTAGGAGCCATCAGCAACTAGTAAGCCAGATAACAAACTAACAGAGCCATCAGTAAACTAACAGAGCAATCGAGCCATTGAGCAATTAGAAAACAGTCACACTAAAACAGAGTAACAAACTAACAGAGGGAATGAGCCATCAATAAAGAAGAAGAAGACCAAAAACTGAAAACAGTCACACTAAAAATGGAACAAAAATTGAAGAAGAATACCGAAGAAGAAGACCAAAGACAAACAATTTCAGAACTTCAAAGTTCAAACCAAGAAGAAGACCGAACAATCAGTGAAAAAAATAGTAAAATACCTAGAAGAATAGAGCTGGCGACGGAGGCATGAACAGAACTGGCGACGGAGGCAGGAACAGAGCTTGCGACGGAGGAGCAAAGTTTGCGACGGAGGAACAGAGCTACGCGACAGAGGCAGGAGGCAAGCCCGGCGACTGTGCTTCCACGGCTGAGAGTCTGAGACGTTAGCTGAGTGAGGGACCGAGTGAGCTTCGAAGCTCCAACCGGCGACAGCGTCAGGAGCAGTTCGGCGGCTGAACGAAAGGGAGGGATTGAGCTCGCCGGTGTTGAGAGGAACCGCCAGCTCGAGGGTGATGGGAGGGATGAGAGAGGGAGTGTGCTGCGCCGTTGGAGAATTAGAGGGAGTTAGGGTTGGTAGGGCTGGGGTGTTCGATTGAATGCTAAACGCCTGCGTTTTGGCGTTTTTGGGCAAAAAAAGAAAACTGGCCGGGTTTCGGTTTGGTTCGACCGACCGGTTTTCGACCGGTTCAGCGGTTTGAAAACGGTTTTGATTTTGCCGGTTTTCTGTGTTGAACCAAACCGCAAAGACTACCGGTTCGCGGTGAAATCGGTCAGACCGGCCGGTCCGGTCCGGTTTTCAGAACCTTGATATTAAGTAGATAGATAGATAAATTCCGCTTAATTACAATCTGGAAAGTTGAGAAGACATATAACTTTCCCTCGATAAGTTAATTTTCAAACATCTTTGTCAAATAATTCTTGATTGAACAATGAATTTTATCACACTATAAAACACATTAAATATAAAAGCTATTAGCACTTATGAATCTATTAAATCGCACTGTCTTTGATTCGTGCAAGGGTTTACTTATCAGATAAACTTAAAATACGAACAAAAAATATTTATAAACTGGACCTAGCGTCACTTGAAAGAATAATGAAAAATAATCAACTAACCTTATCATCCATGAGAACCATTTCTATGTAACTTGTCTTGCTTTTGTCAAATTTGGATGGGACTTTCCATAACCTTATAATTCTTGCCTTTATTTTTCAAACTTTTTCATCACATAATCTACCATAGATAATACTAGTGATAGAATCGTAGCTAGTAGCCATTACGTATGAAAAATAAAAAACAGAAGAAGAACTATGTCTAAATTATGAATTCTCTAAATGATAAATAATTGTAAAAATTTACTATTACTAATTATATCATTATATATATATATACACACACTAATTACACACGGTAATAATTAGCCAATATTTTTAAGGAAGATACTTAC
>NC_029789.2:138049083-138049433 GCF_000816755.2 Arachis ipaensis | reverse complement strand
ACCAACTATCTACAAATAAAATTAAATTTGTTAACTAATTGAAGGTAAATAATATTTGATAATTATTTTAGCATTTAATTAAAAAAAATTTGTAATAAGTTTGATCAATGATTTTTAATTATTTTTATCGAATATTGTCTCATAACTTACTAAATGATTAATCTTTTTTATTAATCTTGTGTCCATACAATATAATTTTACAGTAATATAATTTCATAGTAATATTGTGTTTTACTTTTTAAAATATTATGTATGTACCATCTAGACCTTTATTATTATTATTATTATTATTATTATTATTATTATTATTATTATTATTATTATATCAAATTAAATGGGTCACCATTAAT
>NC_029789.2:138045915-138049030 GCF_000816755.2 Arachis ipaensis | reverse complement strand
TTATATACTAATAAAATTATTGCATATGAATGAGAATTAGAATTATATCAATAAATATAATTATAATGATTAAAATTATTTAAATTGATAATTATTTTAATAATACATTAAATATTAATTTTATAATTATAATGAAGATATTTTCTTAAATTAGTATAATCATGTATTATTCATAAAATTCACTAAATGTTATTATTCATTAAATGCTATCATTTGGGTGGAAAAAATAGTTGACGAGAAATCAACACATCACTTTAATTAATTGGTAAAAAAATCTAATTTTAGTATATTAAGTAGATAAATTTCGCTTGATTCCTAAATCAGAAAATTTGAGAAGACATATAACTTTCCTAGATCAGTTCATTTTCAAACATCTTTGTCAAATAATTCTTGATTGAACAATAAATTTTATCACACTCTAACACAAATTAAATATAAAAGCTATTAGCACTTATGAAACTATTAAATCGCACTGTTTTTTATTCGTGCAATTGTTTGCTTATCAAATAATTTTAAAATACGAACAAAAAATATTTATAAATTGGACCTAGCATCACTTGAAAGAATCATGAAAAATAATCAACCAACCTTATCATCCATGAGAACCATTTCTATGTAACTCGTCTTACTCTTGTCAAATTTGGAAAGGACTTTTCATAACCTTATAATTCTTTCATTTATTTTTCAAACTTTTTCATCACATAATCTACTATAGGTAATACTATTGATAGAATCGTAGCTAGTAGCCATTAAGTATGAAAAAAAAAGAACTATGTCTGAATTACGAATTCTCTAAATGATAAATAATTGAAAAAATTCACAAATATGATTTTTTTTTATTTATGCATACATGATAACACCATGGTCTATAAATACTTCATAGATAACATATCTTATATAGCTCCGAATGATGAGCACGAAAGTTGGAGAGTGTGGTAGTTTGTGTCCACGATAGTTGCCTTCTTGCAACGACGCCTCATAGGAAGAAAAAAAAATTGTTGTAAAAGTTATCAAATGAAAGAGTAATTAGTAAACGAATGGTATTTTCTTCTAGCATACATGGTCTTTTATAGTGATAAAATAAAAATGGAAGGAATTAAATTTTATATTTCTATATTAGGAATAGAATTTGATATTTATCCTAATAAAATTATTATTATTATCAATATAAATGGGTTAACAACTTGCTATTAATAAAATCATTGGATAATGAATAAGAATTAGAAGGATATTAATATAATTAAAATGAATATAATTAAAATGTTTAAAAATATTTTTGATTGATAATTAGTTTAATAATGTATTGAATATTGATTTTATATAATTATAATAAAGATATTTTCTTAAATTAGTATAATAATGCAATATTAATTAAATTCACTAAATGTTATTATTCATTAAATTCCTTAAATGCTATCATTTGGGAGGAAAAAAGAGTTGATGAGCAATTAACACCTCACTTTAATTAGTTGGAAAAAAATTCAATTTTAGTATATTAAGTAGATAAATTCCGCTTGATTCCTCAATCAAGAAATTTGAGAAGATATAGACCTTTCTCTCGATCAGTTCATCATGAAATATCTTTGTCAAATAATTTTTATTGAACAATGAATTTTATCACACTGTACAAGAAATTAAATATAAAAATTATTACCACTTATGAAACAATTAAATCGCACTGTCCTTGATTCGTGCAAGGGTTTACTTATCAAATAAATTTAAAATACAAACAAAAAATATTTATAAACTTGACGTAGTATCACTTGAAAGAATCATGAAAAATAGTCAACTAACCTTATCATCAATGAGAACTATTTTTATGTAACCTATCTTGCTCTATTACTTATATATATATATACACACATTAATTGCACACGGTAATAATTAGCCAATATTTTCAATAGAGATACCTGTTATAATTAGGTAAAAATTATGCCATTATATTTTATTAATCTTCGTAGATATTGATATCAATTATAATTTATTATTAATATATGTATCAATATAATGCATGTACCGTCTAGACCTTTTCTATTTTTATTATTATTATTATCCACTAATTGATATCAAATTAAATGGATCACCATTAATGTGTACATCAACTATCTACTAATAAAATTATTGCACATGAATGAGAATTAGAATTATATCAATTAATATAATTAAAATGATTAAAAATATTTATGATTGATAATTAGTTTAATAATGCATTGAATATTGAGTTTATATAATTATAACGAATATATTTTCTTAAATTAGTATAAATGTACACTATTCATTAAATTCATTAAATGCTATTATTCATTAAATTTATTAAATGCTATTATTCATTAAATTCATTAAATGCTATCATTTGGGAGGAAAAAAGAGTTGATAAGAAATTGACACCTCATTTTAATTAGTTGGTGGAAAAATTCAATTTTCGTATATTAAGTAGATAGATAGATAAATTTCACCTGATTCCTCAATCAGAAAATTTGAAAAGACATAGACCTTTCCCTCGATTAGTTCATTCTCAAATATCTTTGTCAAATAATTCTTGATTGAACAATGAATTTTATCACACTGTAACACAAATTAAATATAAAAGCTATTAGCATTTATGAAGCTATTAAATCGCACCGTCTTTAATTCGTGCAAAGGTTTACTTATCAAATAAATTTAAAATACGAACAAAAAATATTTATAACTGGACCTAGCATCGCTCGAAAGAATTATGAAAAATAATCAACTAACCTTTTCATCAATGAGAACAATTTCTATGTAACCCGTCTTGCTGTTATCAAATTTAGATGAGACTTTTCATAACCTTATAATTCTTACCTTTATTTCTAAACTTTTTCATCACATAATCTACCATAGGTAATACTATTAATAGAATCATAACTAATAGCCATTAGGTATGAAAAATAAAAAACAGAAGAAGAACTATGTCTAAATTATGAATTCTCTAAATGAGAAATAATTGCACACACACACATTAATTGCACACGATAATAATTAGCTAATATTTTCAATAGAGATACTTGCTACAATTAGTTGAAAATTATGCCATTATATTTTATTAAACTTTATAGATATTGATATCAATCATAATTTATTATTAATATCCTAA
>NC_029789.2:138033318-138045328 GCF_000816755.2 Arachis ipaensis | reverse complement strand
TGTACTAATTATCTACTAATAAAATTATTGTATATGAATGAGAATTAAAATTATATCAATTAATATAATTAGAATGATTAAAAATATTTATGATTGATAATTAGTTTAATAATTCATTGAATATTGATTTTATATAATTACAATGAAAATATTTTCTTAAATTAGTATAATTATGCATTATTTATTAAATTCACTAAATGTTGTTATTCATTAAATTCATTAAATGCTATTATTTGGAAAGAAAAAAGTTGATAAAAAATTGACACCTCATTTTAATTAGTTGGGAGAAAAATTTAATTTTACGATATTAAATAGAAGTAGACAAATAGATAGATATGACATGTGTCCAAAAATTATTAGAAAAAAAAAAAAGAAAAATAGAAATATTCATCATTCTATGTTAGGACTGCATAGAATTTGTGCTATATAAACAGACACACATGGGTCACTCTTGAAGTGCTTCCTCAATTGACAAAGACAAAAATTCACAAAACAAAATCGTGATCGTCCTCTGTTCCTCAAATGGCTCCGATTGCAGTTGGAGATGTCATCCCAGACGGCACCTTGGCCTTCTTGGACAACGATAACAAGCCACAGTCTGTGTCCATTCACTCTCTTGCCAAGGGTAAAAAGGTCATTATCTTTGGTGTTCCCGGCGCCTTCACTCCCACTTGCAGGTTCCCTTTTTTCTAGAACGTTCTTATTGCCACCCAAATATGATTCCCGTAATTGATAATGAAATTATACATGAAAATAGCTTCATGGGTATCTTAGATTCACTTGCTTCTGTATTAAAGTTTCGATTTTTATTCTTTTTATTCCCATTTTTTTTGGAGATTCGAAATATTCATGGATAATTTGGAAGAGGGGTGGTTAAAGGTTTAGTCTTTTTAACTTCCGTATAGTTGTTTAGTTTAAGGTTTCACTATTGAGTTGAATTTCTAGAAGTTAACGAAAGTCAAAATGGTAGAAACTTTTCAATTTTCTATAGAAAAAAGAAAAGTTTCAGAAAGTTTGTTATGACTTTGACTGGATTGAAGTGAAGGGTCATGGCTGTGGTATGGATTTGGGGCTGAATCCTCTATAATTTTAGGCTCTACCTTTTGTTGCATCACTTGTTTTTTATGAAGTTCTGATATTGAGATCTGAGTTTCTTCCATTTTACAACAGCTTGAAGCATGTGCCTGGCTTCATTGAGAGAGCAGAGGAGCTGAAAGGAAAGGGTGTGGATGAAATCATCTGTATCAGTGGTGAGTGTCAACTCAATCCGGCGTTTGTTGTTTTTTATACTGAATTGCTGATTGTTTTGCTAATTAACTCAATTCATGCTTGCATTCATTGTTCTTGTGCTATGATTGAGGGAACATTTTGAATGCACTAACTAGTCCATGGATTTCCTTTCTGTAAATAAAATCTGAAGAGACTAAACTGATTTTGTCAATTATTTGTCAATCCTTGATGCACATGTTAATTTAAGCTATCTGTCCAATACCTGATCAATCTAAGGTTTCTTTCTATATTGCAAATTGCTTGTTACTTATTTGTTTTCATTGCTGATTATTAATACTGAACATGATGAGGAGAAGAAGCTTTCATGCATTGACTTAAATATGCTTACAAGTTAGCTTCTATGCAGGTCTTGTTTTGCTAATTTGTGTTATTTTTTTAACTCTCAAATGATAGTTTATAATGGGGACTGTCCTGTCGGCTGTGGATGAATTCAATTTGTTGGACATATTATTCTTTGATATACTAACTTTATTCCTCTTTATTTCCTTTTGGGGTGTTTTTCACCTAAATAAATTAAATTAAAATGGTAAATACTAGATTGTCCTAATCTAATTTTAGTTCCAATGTTACAGTTTAGTCTTTTTATCAAATCGTTACATCTATTTGGGTTCTACAATTTGTTTAAAAACCCTAAACACCTGCCACGACTTATGAAAAAATGACGAAAATGGATCCTCTTAATTTTTTATCTCAATTAATATTATACAGTGTGATCTCATACTGTATAAGATTTTCTCTCGCGTGTTTTTTCTCGGTTTCACTTAAATTTTGTATGGTGACAGTTCACACTTTACAAGATCAATTGATAGAAAGAATTGACATGTCGAATTAATTATATAAATCGTTACGGAAGATTTTGTCGTTAAAATACCTTCACCTCTACATAGGTTTATGAAGGAACTACGACGCCATAATTCAATATTGTGACTTGTGCATAGTGGAGATAAGTGTCACTTCTCAACAAAAATAAACTCTGAACTTATTCAAGTCTTGCAATGATGTCATATGAGTAGTACATTTCTTAAACACGCTTTCAATAACATTGAAAATGCTCTTGTTTATTAAAAGTATATTGGAGTTATAAAAATAAAAAGTAAGTCATTATCTCATTAATTGGACATGTCAATTTGTTCATAAATTGCCAGAAGTGTTTGGGTTTTATGAATGATCCTTGGTAAATTTCTAACTTGTGATTAAAAATGTAAATTTTACAGTGAATGATCCCTTTGTGATGAAGTCATGGGCCAACACTTTCCCTGAGAACAAGCATGTGACATTTCTTGCTGATGGGTCAGCCAAATACACACATGATCTTGGGCTAGAGCTTGATCTCTCCGAGAAGGGGCTTGGGATCCGGTCCAAGAGGTTTGCGCTGCTCGTTGAAGACCTCAAGGTGAAGGTTGCTAACATTGAGAGTGGTGGAGAGTTCACTGTGTCCAGTGCTGAAGAGATCATCAAGGCTCTTTAATTTCCTGAAGAAGCTCTTTTGATGAGAGTGTGTGTCTGTTATCTTTACTAGAACATGTTGGAGACATTTTGATTCATAGAATATGTGATGTGTGCTGTAATTGCTGTTTTAATATTGGACCTATGGTGCCTGTTATAGAAATAAAATTGCAGCTTTCAGAGTATTTTAATCTCTCCATCTCTTTTTTCCCCACAAAGTTAGGGGGGAACATTGAGTTTTCCTACCAAGTGATTCGTTGGTCCCTTTTAATTTGAACAATTGAGGCATCTTTTAAAAGGTTAGAAAAAAGATAATACTCACTTTGGTTGCACGCCAATCTCAAATTAATTTCTAAAGTTTCAACTATATCTATTTAATTTTTAAATTTTGCGAATGTGATTTATGTTAGTTGCTGGAAGAACACAACGTCGTATTAGTTTTGGGCTAGTATTAGTTGGTATTCGAATAGCCCAAAATACAAGGTTATATGCTTTGGAAACACATGCAACAACCTGACCAAAAAAAAAAAGGAAACACATGCAACCCGTTTTTCTCTCTGTAGCAGGTGGGTCGGTCTTGGTTCTCTGTTTAGTTGAAGGCAATTAATAATAATAGAATGTTTAGCTTGTAATTTAATTTGTGGGCCTTTTTAGTTGGTATGGATAGAGATGGAGAGAACTTTTAAATGGTGGATTTGGGTTAAAACATACCCTCAATTGAGAACAATGGATTTGATCCATGAAATTAACGTCCAAAAAACCAAGCCATAAAAAAGTAAAATAATAGAATGTCCTAAAGCCTCCGCCTGCCGGCTCTGCCTCGGCGGCTCGGCGCTAGTGCTTAAACCCTCACTCAGCCTCTCTTTCACTTTCATTTTTGGGTTTTTGCTTAAATTTTAATTTGAATTCTTTAAATAATGTCAGAATTAAAGTTGTTGATTTTAGTTATTTGAGATGAGTTTAAAAAATATCAGTAATGATAGTTGTTCATATCCTAACATAAAACATAAGCCAGACCTACTAAAGCTGAGGTCCAATAAAGAATGTGGCATCTACCGCTTATTCAACCTCTTTAAGAAGGTTGGATCCGACGAAAACGGGCAGCTTACACTCATCCAAGTAAGTAACCGCCTCCCCAAATCTCTCACATTTTTCTAGAAGAGAGATCTCAATAACTCTAAGATAAAGGGACGATTATCCACCATTAGAAGTGGAACGACTCCAACGGTGGTTATTGGAACATCACCCATAAATACACTGACACCCCTCAGGTATCTTTAAGTTCCAATACACTTAAACCTGCTTAACCCCTTGCTGACTTAGGCATTGGAGTGTCTTGCAGGCACCACCCCCCATCTTTCCAAACACACAACTCGAACGGCGGCTCCCTGACGTGGAACAAGTCAGAGACCACCTTCCTTGAACGCTTGGACCTCACAAATAAGCCCAATCATCATCCGGTCTAGGTAACCCTCGGAATATTGGTGCCATTGCCGGGGATAGACCCCGAGTTTATGACAAATAAGTTAGCAGTCCACCCGGGATCTCGACCTGTCCAACAAAGAAGACGGAAGCTCAGACCAGAACGAGCTCAAGTGGTCGAAGAGCAAGTACGAGCCTTGATAGAAGCCGAGTTCATCAGAGAAGTCAAGTAACCAGCGTAGCTGGCAAATGTGGTGTTGGTCAAAAAGCAAAATGAAAAATAGAGGATGTGCGTCGACTATACCAACCTCAATAAAGCCTATCCAAAACACCCATATCCTCTGCCCAACATCGATGCTCTAATGGATTCCAGCTCAAGATACCAATACCTATCATTCATGGATGCCTACTTGGGATACAATCAAATTCTGATGTACAAGTCGGACCAGGAGAAGACATTGTTCATCACACCCAGAGCGAACTATTGCTACATGGTCATGCCATTTGGATTAAAAAATGCAGGGACCACATACCAATGGTTGATGAATAAAGTGTTTGCACCTCACCTTGGAGACCTAATGGAGGTATACGCAGATGACATGCTAGTAAACACCAAGAATGAGGCCAGTCTCATGACCGACCTCTTACAAGTCTTTGATACCATAAGAAAGCATGGGATGAGGCTAAATCCTACTAAGTGCACCTTTGCAGTAGAAGTTAACAAATTTCTGGGATTTATGCTAACATAAAGGGGAATTGAAGCTAACACCAATAAGTGCAGAGCAATCCTAGAAATGAGGAGTCCGACCTGCCTAAAGGAAGTCCAACAGTTGAATGGCCGACTTGCAGCCTTATCCAGATTCTTGGCAGGATCAGCTCTGAGATCCCTGCCAATCTTTTCACTACTTAGAAAAGGATGCCAGTTTGAATGGACTTCTGAATGTGAAGAAGTTTTTCAGGAGTTTAAGAAACTTTTGAACCAACCTCCCATCTTTAGTCGGCCAAAAACAGGAGAGAAACTCGTATTATATTTAGTTGTTGCCGAGAAGGATGTGGCGTAAGCCTTAATACGAGAAGACGAAGTCGAACAACATCCCATCTACTTCACTAGAAAAGTGTTGCAAGGTCCCGAGTTAAGGTATAAAAAAATTGAAAAGTTTGCATATGCCTTAATTGTATCATCCAGGAAGCTCCGACCTTATTTCCAGGCTCATACCATAAGAGTCTGAACAAACCAGCCTATGAAACAGATTCTTCAGAAAATGGATATTGCGGGCAGAATGGTTCCATGGGCTATAGAGATATCTGAGTTCGATTTGAAATATAAAACTCAGACAGCAATCAAAGCTCAATGTCTCACTGACTTTGTCGCAGAATACACAACGATCAAATGGAGGCCTCCACGACTCGGGAGCTCTATGTAGACGGATCTTCCAACAAGGTCGGAAGTGGAGAGTACCAGGCAAAGGATCCTAATATGAAAAGGTACTTGGGAAAAACACTCGAGCAACTTAGGCAATTCCTTGAAATCGAGGTCAAACATATAATTCGGGAACTCAATAGCCGAGCCGATGCTCTCTCCAAGTTAGCAAGTACTAAGCCCGGAGGAAATAACAGAAGTCTGATACAGGAAACTCACTAGAAGCCCTCATTTATGAAGACGGATAGTAAATTGGACGTTCTACTGATTTCTGGCTTAAACCTTAGATGGATGACCCCTATAGTCGAATATCTAAAATTCGACATCCTTCCCGAGGATCAGAAGGAAACCAAGAAACTTCTGAAGGAAGTACAAAATTACACTTTGGTACAAAATGTCCATTACAAAAGAGGGATATCCACACCATTGTTAAAGTGCGTTCCAACCTCTAAGGTAGATGAGGTCCTAGAAGAGGTACACAACGGCATTTGCAGAAATCACCTCGGAGCAAGGTCTCTAACCAGAAAGGTGATCCGAGCTGGGTTCTTCTGGCCGACCTTACAAAAGGACGCCACCGACTTCGTTAAAAAGTGCCCGCCCTGTCAGATGCATGCGAACTTCCACGTCGCTCCCCTCAAAGAGCTTATCAGCTTAACCTCTCCCTGGCTTTTTGCGAAATGGGGATCGGATCGATCTACTCAGACCTTTTTTCCAAGTTCTAGGATAAGTCAAATATCTTATTATGGGAGTGGATTATTTCACCATGTGGATAGAAGCAGCGCCACTGGCCACTATCACGGCACAGAGAAGTCAGAAATTCCTTTACAGGAATATAATTACTCGGTTTGGGGTCCCCCACTCTATCACTACAGACAATGGCACTCAGTTTACAGACTCCACATTCAGAAGCTTGGTATCCAGCATGAGGATCAAACATCAATTTACATCAGTAGAGCATCCTCAAGCCAATGGACAAGGTGAAGCTTCCAATAAAGTTATATTGGCTAGGCTAAAAAAGAGGTTGCAGGATGCAAAGGGAGCTTGGGCTGAAAGAGCTCCCTCAGGTACTATGGGCTTATAGAACAACACGTCATTCTACGATTGGAGAAACACCCTTTCGACTTGCATATGGAATAGAAGCCATGATCCCAATAGAGATCAATGAGCAAAGTCCAAGGGTGAGATTTTATGATGAGGTCAGCAACATCCAAGCCCAAAAAGAATAGCTCGAACTACATTCAGAAGTCCGAGAGCAAGCACAAATAAGGCAAGCAGCGTTAAAGCAAAGGATGGCGATAAAGTACAATAAAAAAGTTGTTCGAAGGAGCTTCACCACTAACGACTTAGTCCTGATACAAAATGACATCGGAGCAAACAAGTCGAGCGAATGGAAGCTTGCTGTAAACTAGAAAGGACCTTTCAAGATAATTGAAGTCTTGGGGAAAGGTTACTACAGGGTGTCCGACTTGAATGGAGCCGAGTTCCCAAGGTCGTGGCATGCTTGTAATTTAAAGAGATACTATAGCTAGAAGCGTACTCCGTTCCCTGATGTACTCTTTTTTCCCGACTTCATGATTTTTTCCCGAGAGAGTTTTCCTGAAGGGGATTTTAACAAGGCATCAAAGCGGGGGCTAGGGGTGAAGAATCTTATTCCCTTAGTAGCCAAAGTATCTTTGTAAAGTTACATTTCATTAATAATAGTACTTCCTCTTTTAAGAAAATTCCATTATCATTCTCACGATACGCACCGACTTAAGCTAAAAAAAAAACGTGAAAATTCATTGCTCGACCTATGTGGTTGGAAAGATAAAGTGACGAGGTACAAGCCAGTGTAAAGAGGTTATACATGACGATCATAAGAACTCAGGGATGATATGGCCAAACGACTTATAAGTCGGAGAGTCCTTGAGCATAAAAAAATGTATCGCAAAAATAACATAAGCTATAAAAATGATTCAATAGGAAAATAAATTGAACGTTTACACTAAATAATGGAAAAACAAAAGGCTATCTAGTAAAAGCTTTCACAAAGGTTTTTACAAAGACACAAACAAAGCATAGAATCAGCAATCATAAAGGAAAAAATCTCCAAGTTCGCAAAAACGGCTACTTTGTTAAAGTCCTATTAAGGATTAAGCATCCAAAAAATAAATAGTAGCTGTTGTTAAAGATCCCTTTAAGAGATCAAAAGTCAGAGGCCAACACAAATGCCAAAAATATACATAAAAGAGTTCATAAGAAAGGTCCCACAAGTCGGGCCTTAACAGAAACATCAAACAGGACCAATAAGAGAGTTTGAATTGTCAGCAGGAGAGGAGGACGGGTCAGCATTAGAAGTCGGAGGGGTCGAAGCAATCTCTTCGGAAACAGAAGTCGGAGCAGATGAACTCGGTAGAAGTCCCTCGGATGGATTGACCTCACGAGGGGGAGATTCCACTAAGCGCTGCCCAGCCGTCTTCAACTCGGAGTCAGTGGGAGGACGAGGAGAAAAGATAATTTTACCCTCGATTACAACCTTATCAGGATGAAGAGGAGACAGGTCAAGGTCGGGAGCAATAACTTGAACCTGGTCCTTCAACACCCTGAATACCTCTTCCGTCCCTTCCATAACCCACTCCTCCAAATCTATATAACTCTCCCTAAGTTTCTCCATCTCCTTCTTCAGCTCCAGATTCTCCTTAAAAACCTTAGCATGACTCTCCTGAGACTTCTTTAGCAAATTCTTAGCCAAAGCGCAGGAGGCAGCAGACTCCCTCTCCCTATTCCAAGCTTTGAAGAGCTCGGCCTCTAGACTTACTTTTTTCTCTTCCAGCCCACTTCTCAGCCTCCAAAGAATGCTATGTCGTATTCAGATGAGCCTTTTCAAACTCTTTAAGAAGGGCAGAGCATATTCCCGCAGTTCGGATCCCCCCTCGAATCAAGATTTTGAGGTGATTTTTGATAGAAGCATCGACCACAGCAATAAAACTATGGGGAAGAACGTGCCTCTCACAAAACTTCACCCCATCAAAACCAGCATCATCAATATTAATGACACTGGACTTCGAAGTCTTCCTCTTTTTAGAGGTTGGCTCCGAGAAGGGAGGAACTGGGGGAGTAAGGACAAAAGAAAAAAGAGTAAGAGGAGGAGCAAAAGGAGGATTTACCGATTTGTTCTGGGAGGAAGGCATCCCTGAGTCTGACTGGGTGGGAGAAGATGTACCCGACTTGCTGCTTTCTTGCAACTGAGCAGCTCGGGCATGGGCGTTTCTTTTCGCCTCCTGGACCTTCTGATATGCTGAAGACCCGCTTTTTATTTTTTTTCTACAAAAGAAAGGAAACGAAATCAATAACAAGTCAGAAAAACAGTAATTGCCTAGATAAAAACAATAAAGAAGGCTACCTAGTTTAGTACGAAAAAAGCTCGGAGTCCCAAGTAGAAATTTTTTGGTGTCAAGGTTTGGAGCCATTCCCCAAGCCTCTCGAAAAAACTCGACTATAGCTTCCTTGACCTCATCCAAATCTACCAAATTATATTTTTCAACAGGGGCTACCTCCACCCAATACAATTGAAACCGAGGTTCATTGGCTTCATTCAAGAAAAAGGGATAGTGACCCTTAACCGCTCGGACTTTGAAAAAGAAGTTTTTAAAGTCATGAAACGACTCATCAAATATGGAGAATACTTTCCGACCTTGGATAGCCCAGAAAGAAACCCATTGTTGCTTGTTTTGTTTATTCAAAGCACTAAAAGGCTTCGTCAAATGAAAAAGATAAAAAAATATTCTTAAAGAGATTGGAAATCTGAGTTCATGGCTAACGAACTGGTAAATCTTAAGGAACCCCCAAGAATTAGGATGAAGCTGGAAAGGAGCCACCCTACAGTGGGATATTACTTCTATCTCAAAATCAGAAAAGGGCAAGGTAATCCCCAAATGGGTAAATAAACAATCATACATAAAAATAAAATGAGGTTCTGACTCTATGACCCTCCTAGAACAAACTCGGTCCTCAGGGTCAGGGGCAATTATTTCATATTTGACTTCGTCCTCAACAAAATTACAGATTCTATGATGCTTACGAAGTTCTTTTACAAAAACATTATCAACAATGTGGTTGGACACAAGGACAGAGGAATCTACCCATCGCAACAAATTTTTAGAAATCTGAAAAGACATTTTTTGAAAACAAAGGTGGGATGTACGGAATACCTACATTACACAAAAAGAAAAAATATCATCACTAGCAAGTTCGAAACAGAGGAAGTTTCTTTAAAAGTACAGTTACAGAGAAACAACATTTTGAAGAAAAAGCAAGGGTCCTCAATGCATAAAACATTGAAAAGATACATAAAAATTACACAGAACAAGCAATACACTTAGTCTATCAGGCATAAATTGTGATAACAGTATGAACACAGTGAAAGGTATGAGAAACTAACCTTTCGGGGGAAAAGAACGAAGGAAGTTCTCAGCGAAAGGGAAGCAAATGTCCTGAAGCACCAAATACTGGAAAATGAAAAGGTTGGGAAATGAAGAAAACACAGAAGAGAGAAAGAAAGTTACGGAGGGAGACGAAAAAGAAGAAAGAGAAAGAGAGGGAAAGTATTTATAAGACCCCAAGGGCACTATCATAAAGTGGCCCACTCATTAAAAGAGTGCGCCGTTACCAATGTAACCGTTCTCCACGTGTTAATATAAAAAGCCAATGGACGCGACGGTTGACACTCAAAATCACGTCGGTTTTTCAACTTGAAAAGAAGATACCGACCTGACTATCTCCGACTTCAACCAATACTCGAATCCAACTCAAAATGAAGAGATCGGACTCGAGTAGGGGCATTGTTCATACCCTGACCCAAAACATAAGCCAGACCCACTAAAGCTGAAAGGCCCAGTAAAGAATGTGGCCCCTACCGCTTATCCGACCTCTTTAAGAAGGTCAGATCCGATGAAAACGGACAGCTTACACTCATCCAAGTAAGTAACCGCCTCCCCAAATCTCTCACCTTCTTCTAGAAGAGAGATCTCAACAACCCTAAGATAAAGGGATGGTTATCCACCATTAGAAGTGGAACGATTCCAATGGTAGTTATTGGCACATCACCCATAAATACACTGACACCCCTCGAGTATCTTTAAGTTCTAATACACTTAAACCTGCTTAACCCCTTGCTGACTTAGGCATTGGAGTATCTTGCAGGTACCACCCCTCATCTTTCCAAACACACAACTCGGACGGCGGCTCCCTGACGTGGAACAAGTCAGAAACCACCTTCCTTGAACGCTTGGGCCTCACAAATAAGCCCAATCATCATCCGGTCTCAGATAATCCTCAGAACAATAGTAATGATGATAGTAAAAATAAATGGCGGTGATTTTTTAAATTCGGAATAAAATTGATTTTTAAATTAAATGTGACTTGCACATCAATGATAGTTATTGGCACATCATCCATAAATACACTGACACACCTCGGGTATCTTTAAGTTCTAATACACTTAAACTTGCTTAACCCTTTGCTGACTTAGGCATTAGAGTATTTTGCAGGTACCACCCCTCATCTTTCCAAACACACAACTCGAACGGCGGCTCCCTGACGTGGAACAAGTCAGAGACCACCTTCCTTGAACGCTTGGGCCTCACAAATAAGCCCAATCATCATCCGGTCTCGGATAATCCTCAGAACAATAGTAATGATGATAGTAAAAATAAATGGCGGCAATTTTTTTAATTCGGAATAAAATTGATTTTTAAATTAAATGTGACTTGCACATTATCACTTATAAAATTTGTGTATTTTTGTATTTATGTAGTCTATCTCTTTGTTATTTGGAGACAATAACCAAATACTACCTAAAGACTTTAAATTGAAATTTTTTTACTCATTTCGTTATATGTAAAACTCGGTTCTTTCCTATTAAACAAATGATTCTACATTCTTGTAACCACTTATTTTTTGAATAAAAATTAATTTCAATAAATTTAACAGATACATAATATAATTAGGGTAAATCACATATATAAATTAAATGTAAGCAAATATTACATAATTCTAAAAAAATAAAAAATGTTACAAGGTTCTACCAGAAAGACATTTTCATGTAGTTCGAATTAGTTAACATCAACGTAATTCGAATTGAGCCTATTCGAATTATGCATTTATTGTATTCATAGAGTAATTCAAATTCTATTGATTCGAACTATAAAGAAACGTGACCCACACTAGTTCGAATCAATCTAATTTGAATTAGCACGCTGTTTTGACACACATAGTAATTCGAATGGGTCTGTTATAAATTTTTATAGTATCCTTACTATTTTTTAAGTCATTTTTTAAAATTATTTTGTATGGAATAAAATATTTTTTTGTGGATAAAATAAATTTTTTTAAATTACTATACATGGAATAAAATTTTTTTTTAAAAGTACTATAAAAATTTGTAATGTCCCA
>NC_029789.2:138032250-138033285 GCF_000816755.2 Arachis ipaensis | reverse complement strand
TATCACTTCTTCATTAAGTCATGTCTCATGGTAAATATTCGATTTTCTACTTATAAAAAAAAATACCTTTTTATTTTTTTTTCACACAATGACCATCAAGTCACCAACTTAATTTCTTATGATTTTTTGTACAAAAGTGTATTCTCTTTTTCGTTATATATATACATAAAAAGGAATATGCATGTGATTAATTTGAGGATATAAAGAGCTTACCTAACGTTTTGAGGTAGTCTTAGTTTTGCTTTTAATTTCTGAGACATAGGCAGAGTGCAGATTCAGACTAGACTTCAACGGTTGAATACATTTGAATCTGTTGTGATGTCTGATGTGAAAAAAGTATCCATGGTGGGGTTATGTTATAACACATGTGGGTCCATATATGCACATTTTTCTAATCCACTTTTTTGCTTAATTTAATTAACAAAAATATTATTCGTATACTAAATTAGTCATTAAAATTAATTATTAATATATTTGTGTATAAATATATTTATAATTTAATTTATTTTTAATATATATTTTATACTAATAACTAATTTTGACGACTGATTTTAATCATTTAATGTACATATAGTATAATTAATTAATTAATTAACTATCTATAGTGTGCATTTTGTCCTCTTCCCTTTGTTCTCTGTTTAAGGCAACAATATTAATGAATTCATGATTAAGGACTAAATTATAAGTTTATAACATTCATCAATTTGTGGAAAACAAATATATATTAAGAGTTTTGAAGAAGCTCACTATAATATAATGCCTTTAGATGCCTTTTTCTTGGGTTACATATATAACACCCAAATGTTTGACATGTGTTTGTTTTGTTCTTTGTTTTATACTTTTCTTTATAGCTTTATGCAAATGTCTCCAAAATTGGGGTTCTAATTCTGCTGCAAGCTACAAACTATCAATTATCAAACAGTTGATATTGCCAAGAAAACATGGATTACATAATTTAAGAGCATAATGTTGGTGGTAGTAGTTCAAATTATGAATTTAGCTAATATTTGTCCTTAAGCTACGTAATAAGAATAT
>NC_029789.2:138031644-138032105 GCF_000816755.2 Arachis ipaensis | reverse complement strand
AATATATATATTTTTAGGATATAAGTTAGCTAAATCTTAAAATTATTTATCAAAATAATTATTATGTTTTGTCAGAATTTAAGAGAAAGAAAAGAAGATAATTGTTGATAAATGGTCAATTAAACAAAGTATTTGTTATACTAATGTTAGTTAGTTGTGAGTTAATTAGATCCTAATAATCTGATAGACAATTACGAGTTAATTGTGCTTTTTCCTTATGGAAATTAGTTAGCTTAGCTTATTATTAATACATTTGTCTGTATATTTACACGTCAGCGAATATATCTAGTCAAATAAATATATATTTATATATATTTATTCAAGTATTCAACTTATAAGTTATTCGAACCTAACTAAAATAATTATTTATAAACAAGTCATATTTTTTGCTGATTTAATTCATCTATTTTTACGAATAAATCGAATAAACCAACGTATTGTGACTCATTCTATCTACTCTC
>NC_029789.2:138030937-138031426 GCF_000816755.2 Arachis ipaensis | reverse complement strand
GCAGAGAAGAAAATGATCATAATTTAAGATTTTTAAAATTAATATATATAATAGAAATATTTTAGTAATTTTTTATAATAAGAGTATTGTAGTTATTTTTTATAAAAAATAATATTAATTTAGACTAGTTCAAAATTTGATTTACCATTTTTTCGGTTAAATTAATTTGTCTGACTTAATTTTGACAAAAATAATACGATTTAATTGATTATACGTGTTAAATTTTAATTATTAATAAATATCTTTAAAAAAAGACGTTTTAGACGTCTTGATTTAAGTGGCTCCCTTATTTATTAGTTAGTCGGATTCCAAATTATTAAACAACCATAAGTTAGTTATACTTTCGGTTTTTAAAAGTTAATTGACTGTTGTATACACTTTGTATATCAATGTTCAGAAAACAAAAATTGAAGAATGTTAGGAATCAGTAAATTTTGTGATTTATAGTTATTAATTAGCTATTATTATTAATATTTTTAATAATATAAA
>NC_029789.2:138026898-138030416 GCF_000816755.2 Arachis ipaensis | reverse complement strand
CGATTTTAATGTTTGTTTATTATTATATCATTATATATAACCATGTACTTATCTTAAAACGGGAAAAATATTCAATATAAAAAGTTGAAACCTTCTCAACAATAATATTATATGTTAGATCAAATAGTGTAATCTTAATGAGTAATGTTAAACAGAGGAATGTAGTTGTTTTATGTAAAGTACTGTGTTGGTTATGTATTATTCATTATTGTAGAATTACTACACATTCTATATGAAACAATGATGGAGCAAATAATTATAGTTACTTATTAGTGATTAGTGATATGTAGTTGGAACCAACCATGAAAGAAAGAGGTTAGATAATATATGGTGCCGTTTGAGGAAGGGCCCCATTTCTGTGTGTTTCAAAAAATTTGCTGTTGGATTTGAAATTTATTAAGTGGGACGAAAAAGTGCACCAACAACAACATTTGACTACAATTCATTACAATATGCATTTCTTATTTCTATTTGCACCTTCTCTCTCTAACACAAGTAATCTATCTGTTAAAATTAAATCATACAACTCATTTTTCATAACGTATATTTAAAATTCGAAATTTTTATTTTCTATTTTTTAAAAGATAGCTTTGTTAAATCTTAACCAGTGTCAATTAAGATATTTGTGAGTAAAAAAATTGTAATGAAAACATGAGAGTTCAGTAATAGTAGCATTTTTTTATTTCTTGAAAATAGAACAGGGTCTTTGTCTGTGTATTTTAGTATTTATATCCCACTCTTTA
The DNA here is from genome assembly GCF_000816755.2 of Arachis ipaensis. NCBI lineage: Eukaryota > Viridiplantae > Streptophyta > Magnoliopsida > Fabales > Fabaceae > Arachis > Arachis ipaensis. The sequence goes on along the minus strand of NC_029789.2, from coordinate 138,029,673 downwards.
ATGCAACACAGAGATCAGAACCCACAGAGAGACCCTCTTGTCTTTGTTTCATTATCTTGTTCATCACACTTTGTCCCATTGAAGCTTCAACACTAAGCTTATATTTTTCTATATTAAGAAAGAAGAACACAGAGTGTGTTTGTAGCAGCTGCTTAGTTAGTGTTAAAGAGTTCTTTAATTAATTAACTAATTAATTAAGAGCTTCCAAATGATGAGTGCTTCAAAGTTCATTAAATGTGTCACAGTTGGTGATGGTGCTGTTGGCAAGACCTGCATGCTCATTTGCTACACCAGCAACAAGTTCCCCACTGTAAGAATCAAAATCAAAATCAAAACTTTGGAGTATTTTTTTAACAAATGCAAATTATTACTGATATAAATAATGTAAAGTTTTGAACTTTTTATCAAATGATACCTGGGTAGGTGGTGGAACTTGTTAAGATGTGTTGAGAATATGTTTCATATATATAATCTATGTTTTTTATTTCCTTTTATGTGGCAGGATTACATACCTACAGTATTTGATAATTTTAGTGCCAATGTTGCTGTGGATGGAAGCATTGTTAATCTAGGGCTTTGGGACACTGCAGGTACTTCTACCATAACTCCATTCCCTCTTGTGATTTTCTTTATTTAGTTATAGATTTATAAAGAAAATCGAGTTTTTACATGAAACCAAAACAAGATTTAAATAATTTTAAAATTGTAATATCGAAAAATTTTAAGAGTCAAATCGAAATTATAGCTATTATGTTTATTTGTACTTATTTTGCCTGTGGGCAACAAGAGTGTGTTGGACTAATATACGAGATAAAATGAATACACGACATTTTAAAGTTTCTTGAAGATTTTGGATGATCATAAACATATATAATAACTTGTTCTACACTTTTATGATTGGTGTTTTATTTGTTTATTGTGTGTGGTGGTGAAGGGCAAGAAGACTATAGTAGGTTGAGGCCACTCAGTTACAGAGGAGCAGACATATTTGTGTTGGCATTCTCATTGATCAGCAGAGCAAGCTATGAAAATGTTCTCAAGAAGGTTCTTTCATGTATTCATGCCCTTTGATTTCTTTGTTTTCATTTCTTGATTCAATTGGGTCTCTGCTTCTACAGGTATTTACATGAAACAAATATAAAGCATATATGCATTTGTTTATAGAATAAATACTTTTGATTAGTTAATATTATTTATTATTTATTTTTTTATCATAAAATTATATTTTTAAATTTTTTTAAAGAGTTTAGGATCTATATTTAGAATTTAGGAGATGTGTGGTTAAAAGAATGTTTTTATATTTTCTAGAGAAATGCTATTTGTACACTAAAATCAGCCACCAATATATTTGTGTATAAATACATGTGTAGTTTAATTTATTTTCAATGTGTATTTATATTCCAACATGTATTTTATACTGGTAGCTGACTTCGGTAGTTGATTTTGGTGTACACTTAGCATAACCCTATATTTTATTATTCTTGAGAATTTTACACTAAAAACCTTACATGGGAATGATTTTACAAGGTAAGGCATTTAGAAATTTGAAAACTTTTCACTAACTACAAGTCTCTTTAGGGTTTAGGGAGGTTTAAAACTTCAAAGAAAAAAAATTAAAAAGTTAGAAAAGAAAACTGGCTTCTAATTGAACAATGTTTATACTATTGTACAAATAGTCTTTTTCTTAAGAAATATTTTGTGTGTGTGAACTGTGAAGTATTTTTAGATGACATTTAATGTATGGGTTAAGAATATTTATAAATAAATGAGCAGTTGTAAATATTCATAATAATGCTATATGATTAACTTTCTTTTTTTTTTAATTTTTTGTTATACAATCTAGAGTTAAAAGGTTTTTATTTTTGCTTGGAAAAAAAGAAAGATATACCTTAAATACAAATATGAAAATTTTGTTTCTTTAACTGTACAATAGTTGTAAAAAAAGATTGTTCATGTAGCATCAAATAGACAAATATGCTCTAAATTATTTATATTATTTTTTCTAAAGAAAAAGTTAAATAAATTAACGGTCACGGGATTCAAATAAGATGTCAGGGCAAGAGGAACCAATGAGGTTGATCATCGGTTTATGTTCCATCATTTTAGTACATGGTCAAATTTTGCTACAATATCTATGTTGACTTTTACCAGTAGTGATAGCTACCTACTTTAAAGGAAAATAAAAAACAAAAGTTTGTGGAAGAGTGGGAACTGGGAAGGGAACATGAGGGTTCTATCTTGTGCAAAGGAGAAAACATTAAAAATAATAAAAAAATAAAATTCAAAAAACGAAAATAATTAGTAATTAGTAAATTTTGGCAGTTTTAACTAATTTTTTTGTTATCAAATATTTTCGTATGTTTTAGTGGGATAGTTAGTGGATGTTGATAAACATGTAGTTAGAAATAATATATGTGTTTTCCACGTTTCTTTTCTTGTTTTCTAAACTTAATTTTGTTTTTTTCAGAATTGTATTTGTGCACTTCAAATTCCCCCTTTATTCATAATATTTTTGTTCTGTTTCAGTGGATGCCTGAATTGCGTAGGTTTGCACCCAATGTTCCAGTTGTTCTTGTTGGTACAAAATTAGGTACGTGTTTGAGTTAATTTAATTTAATTATATATGCTGATTTTTCTTAAGTAAAATTAATGACAAATTATGTATTTTATTGCAGATCTTCGTGAAGATCGGGGGTACCTAGCTGATCACATGGGATCTAATGTTATAACATCTGCTGAGGTTTATATTCATTTTATTTCATTATTTTTTAATAT
>NC_029789.2:138020648-138026801 GCF_000816755.2 Arachis ipaensis | reverse complement strand
TCTTAAGATTTAATTATTCTATTGGTCTTTATAATTTCTTCAAATTTGCAAGTAGGTTCTTATATTTTTTCCTTTCAGCTGGATTGTCCCTACATTGCTTTTACTTTGTTTTTAGGTTTTTTTCGTATCAAAAACGTTAAAATTAATAGAATATTCTTCTAAAAAAATGTGGTTGAAGATCTAATAGGTTCTTAATTGTGGGTCCTTTTAATTTGCGGAGAAATATTCAATAAATTCTAATATTTTTTATATTGACAATGACCTAATTACAAAATTAAAAGTAGTGTAGAAACCCGATTTAAAAAAAAATATAGAGACCTAATTATGAATTGAATAAAACTAAAAGGACCAATAGAGTAATTACACATTTTCTTAATTATTGTGTAATATTATAGTATTATATTAGCAAAGAAAGGTTCTAAATGAATGAATCATTGTACATTGGTAATAGGGGGAAGAATTGAGGAAACAAATAGGTGCAGCAGCTTACATTGAGTGCAGTTCCAAGACTCAACAGGTGCTGGATAATTTCTATTTCTATTTCTATTTCTATTTATATTAATTGTATCTTGTGCGACAGAAAATTTGATAATGATTGGTTTGAATTGCATGATTTAGAATGTGAAAGCAGTTTTTGATACTGCAATTAAGGTTGTTCTTCAACCTCCAAGGAGGAAGGAGATGATGACCATGAAGAAAAGGCATAGAAGGTCTGCTTGCTCATTTGTGTAAGTGCCTTATTGCCCCCTACAAATAGTTATATATAGAGTCTCACATTTTCATTGGTTTATGAATTTTCATATTCATAGTATAATTATCACAATGTGATATTTTAAGGGGACTTATATTTATAAGGACTTATTATTATTATTAACTGTTTCTGACTTAAATAAGCTATTTCAGAAAATTTTCCTTGTCATACAACCCCTTTGTTCTTTAATTCTTTCTGCTACTCTGTCTTAATTATTTGTTAAAAAAAAAGGTAAAATTTTAAAAGTTGTAACAATTATTTTCCATGAATAATTTGGAATTGGGTTTTGACAATGTGAACTTAATTATTGACAGAGGTATTGTGTGTGGAGGCTGTGCTGCTTATTAACAGAAACATCAATTGCATTAAGATGTTAATTATTGGTGGGGGATTAAGAAAGCTTGAAGCTAGGTAGGTCCAACCGTCCAAAGTGTGCTCAATCCTGACATCTGATTATTACATATTTCAATATGCTTTTTTTGTATTGTAACCAATGTTAATGTAAGTTATTATCATATGATCTGATGTAGTGTTTATTTCACTTCAAACTAAGGGACCTTATTTTGGCAGTGGAGGGAATTTTTCATTCTCTCACTTTGTTATTACTTAGGCATGTATGTGATGTATTATATATTACCAAATTCATTAAGCTAAGAGAACAGTTTTTTTTATTGCTCCAAGTTTCCGACTCTAGAAAGTTTTTTATTTTTTATTTTTAGTTCAATCATTCTTCGATCTTTATAATTTTATTGGATTTTTAATTAAGTTTTTATATTTTTTTTAATTAGATCCTTATACCATATTAGATTTTGTAATAAAATTCTTACCATGACAAAAACGTTGGAATTAACGGAATATTTTGTTAAACTATATGGAATATTCAATGTCAAGTATTTTCGTTTTGTTTAACAAAATATTTTATTAATTACAACGTTTTTATTTCGACAGAGACTTAATTATAAAATTTGATATGGTATAAGGACTTAATAAAAAAATATAAAAATCTAATTAAAAATTTAGTGAAAATGTGAAATTATAGAAATAAAAAAGCTAATTAAACCTTTATTTTTTAATTTGTTTTCTCTCTCCTGTTCATTTTTGCCTTTTTGAGGCATCAATAATAGCAACAATAAGATCCATGTGGGGGAATTAAGGGTCATACATTTCTTGTTGAATGAAGCAAAATTTGTAGAATGGCTAAAGCACACTCGTGACAGTGTATGATTATTGATGCATGGTATGATTTATTTATTATGAAGGCATAAGTCCCTCATCATGTAGCCATGTAGGGTTCATGTTCCCCATGATTGAATTTATTATTTATTTATTTAAATTTTGAATATGAGATTCATGATATTACTTATCTTTTTTCCGTAGTCTAACTGAGTTAATTATATATATAAAAAAACAAAACAAAACTAGAATAGAAACAGTTGTAAACAAAATGATTAGCATCATTCTTAACCTTTTTAGTTTTTACTCATCTATTTAAATATTAGAGACAAGAAATAATGTAACTGATGAGTTAAAATTAATAGTTTCATATTATTGGTAAGTGTATCAAATCGTATCAAATAGTATTATAGTAAGTGAATATCATTTTTACGAAAATTAACAGATTGAAGCAAGTAATATCAAATTATATCTCTAATTAGATCAGTTACACATTGATAAGAGGAATTAATTCATAACTTGAAAGAGACAGAGAAGTGCAAATTAATTTTATTTAAATTATTAGGTGATGGAAGGCTTAAAGAATTAAAAAGAAATTAAGATAGAGAATGTTAAATGCTTTGGGATGTTAAATCTTTTAGAAAGAATAATACTTGTGTTTTCAAAACTTTGATTAATGCAAAAATCTTTTTATAATAAATTATTTATAATTAAATTTCAATGTCTTGACAATTTAATTTTTCTTAACTTAATTAATCGTCAATTTTTTGATCAATTAATCAAGAGAAGAGGTTAATAACGGTTTTGATTTTAAGCCACACAATATTCAAAGAGTACTTCTAGATGAATTAAATGTCACATATTTAAGAGCTAGTTCTAAACTTAGTGAAAATTATGAGATGAGTTTCAAGCTAATTCGGATATTAAATCTCTCGAAGTAATACCAGAATCCAAGACAGAATTAGAATATCTCTTAATACTTCTAATCATTATTGATGAAGAACGAAACTCAATTTTAAAAGAGGAGAGAAGCATAGATCAAAATAAAGAAAACACTTGCTTTATTCATCCATAAAAATAAAACAGAGTCCCTAACATTTAACAAGAGAGGTTTAATTTAGTTGCTCATAGTAGAAAAGAACACAACTAAACTAGAGAGAGAGAGAGAGTGGCGGATGGTGTATGATCTGTGTTGTCCCTCTTTGTGAACCTTATTCACTTATTTATATCTAACTTCCTAACTAATTGAAATTTAAAAACTAATCTAATGTTATCTCTTAAAGAGACAGATAACTTATTTAAATTCAAATATAATCTAATCCTAACAACTAAATCTTATCTTCTTAGAAGAGGTTGTTGCTAACTAATCTTTTAAATCTTGAATTGAATTGAAGCTTATTGGAAATTGGTTATGCATTGGAGCCGGACTTGGTGAAATGGAATTGGGCTTGAAGAACATTTTGAAATCCTGGGAGTGACAAAGGCACTTAGGTAGCGTTTGGTGGAGAGACAGAGACGGAAAGACTGAGACTGAGAGACAGAGACTAAAAGACAGGGATTGAAATAAATCTCAGTATTCTGTTTGGTGCAAAATGGGAGACAGGAATTGAAACAAGAATAAAACTCTAATTTAATTTGCACAAAGGGTAAAATTGGAATTAATTAATTGAAATGAAAGTATTTTAAGTATAAAATGTTATTAAAGTTTCAGTCTTCATCTCTAAAAATTTTAGTCCCCTGTGTCCCTACTTTTTGGAGGTACTGAAATACTGAAATTTTAGAGACAGAGACAGAAATTTTAGTACCAGTCTCTAAACTAACAAACACGATACTGAGTCTCAGTCTCTCAGTCTTTGTCTCAGTACCTCAAAACAAATGCTACCTTAGAGCCGGTTTTGAGGCCTTGGAGCCGGACTCCAAGTATATAGAAAAGTGGTGAAGTTGGACGTGAAGCTCCTGGGAATGAAAAATACACTTGGAGGTTGGAGCCGAGCACCAAGTCTTGGTGTTGGGCGCCTGATACATAGAAATTGTAGTGGATTTGGGCGCAACCTTATGGAGCCGGGCTTGAGTTCTTTTATTCTTTCTCCCAATGCGCGAAGGCGCTGGGCTTTAAATCTTGATGCTAGGCACCACTCCTTGGAGCCGGATTTCAGATTTGAGCGCCCAACTTGGCATTTTAAGCATTGGGCTTGTCTTTTTTAGGCCTACACCTCCAAGATTATTTTTATGTTAATTTTCATCCTGATTTGCTTGATTTTATCCTAAAAATAAAATTATTCTAATACAACTCTAAATATATAATTAGTTATCAAAATATCACTAAAACATAAGGATTTGATTCATAAACTAAAAAACAAATGAAAAAGAAGCTCAAAAACCGGTTAAGATGACGTGTTATCACAACATCAAACTTAAAACTTTGCTTGTTCTCAAGCAAAAAAAAAAGGTAAACGGAGTTTATCTTAATGAAAAGAATTGAAGGCCTTTGAAAATTTAAGTTCAAATCAAACATGGGGTTTTCAATTATCTCTTTGATTATAAACGGATTTATCTTATCCTAATAAGTCTTGAATATTCAAGAATCAAGAATTTTTTCAAAAACTAAATTTCGGATTGTATTATGAGAATCTTTTGACTTATCTAATCCTTGAAACTTTTTGCTTAACAATTTAATCGAGAGATATTTTTTTTGAAGTTTCTTGACTCTAAGTGTTTTGTCTTTAAGGCAGCTTTTAGTGAATTTTCAGTCGATAATCTCGGGCCAGTTAGTTCAAGTCACCAGGTAATAAAGCATCCATCGAATCTAATTACCAAGCCGCTCCTTAACACATTCACACCACAAGCACATAACTAGGAATTTTGTCTATCCAGACATCGACGCCCAGAGCCTCTTTGGACTCTAAATGATTTGTTTCAAGACAACTCTTTAATGTGGGCTTTCAATCGATAATCTCGAGTCAGTTGACCCAAGTTACCGGGTGATAAAACACCCCTCGGATCTAATCACCCAAGTTTCTCCTTGAAACATAAATATCACAGGCACATAACTAGACTCTAGTCATTAGTGCTCTAGTCATCATTACAATCATGACTCCTATCCCTCTTTACAAAAATATAAATCTCAATAATAAGGTGAGGGAAAAGACATCTATGATAATACAACCATAAAGCGCAGAAATCATGTCATAAGCTTCCTCGTTCGCTTCCTGAAAAACAAAATCTGTAGGCGTGAGAACCTAACCACACGGTCTCGTGAGAAGAGTTTCAAATTGTCATAAGTGGATATGTATAAGAAAAAGAATGGATTTCAATTGTAGTGATTATCGCTCGTCTTATGAATTTTTTTAAAAACTAACGGTTACTTATTCAAAACCCAAATTCATATGTTTCCATTATAAAATCTTAATAGATACTTAAGCTGTATGAATGACCAACTTGTTCCAAGTATAGGTTCATTAAGTCTATGCTGAACCAGTTGATCTTTCATACTTTACTAAACCTTAAACATAAATCAATCACAGCATCCGACTCATCGCATAATCAATCATGGCCTCTGACCCAAGTAAAATAAATCAACATACAAACCACCACAAGTCAATTTGCGTATCAACATTTACCAACTTACCAAATTACGGCCTCCGGCCCAACCAGTCATAGCCTCCAACTCAAAATAATCAAATCTCGGCCTCTGACCTAACATGTAATCAAATCACGGCCTCTAACCCAACATATAATTGAATTACGGCCTCCGGCCCAACATATAATCACTTCCAAGCCACCACACTCCAAACTAACGAGTCACAATTACAACCAATCAAACAGACAAACAAACAATCACATATAGAGAGCAATTATGACAAGTAGTACAATTAGCAGTTATACAGATTATCAATTAGGCAAACCAAATTAATTATGTACACTCAAACAATTGCAAACAAATGCAGTATGATACATGCTTATCCTACTGGCCATGAGCTCACGTGTCAGTTAAACTGCCATAATTTGACACATTTGGTAGCTAACTTAGACATTGTCTCTCAGTTACACTTCTACACTCTTAGGATAAAGTGTCTGCCATACCCTTGGGATATAGTGTTCGCCACACTCTTGGGATATAGTTTTCGATATCTTTTCTGGAATATAGTGCTCACACACTCTTGGAATATAGTGGCCGCCACACTTTTGGGATATAGTGCCTTTCACACTTCCCATTATATAGTGCTCCT